>NW_027185903.1:26430678-26490530 GCF_028583685.1 Petaurus breviceps papuanus
GCACGTCCATGGGGCATGGGAGATCTTTAAATCCCATAACCCTTACAAGCTCCCATTCCAACCACCTCTAATACTAGTAAAATTTGACTCTAAACAAATTTTAGAAGAACAGAACCCACAAAGTAACAGAGAGAAACAACTCTTCCATTGAAGGCAGCCTGACAGGTCAACAGGAAGGATCTATCACAGTGAGCTGGGAGTTGAGCACAGCCCTGCATAAGCTGCCCCACCCCAGATCAGTGGCCCAGACCAGCCAGAACAGAATTCAGGAGAGTGAATCACTGGCAGCTGTGGTGGTTTCCAGACTTCTCAACCCATAAACACCAAATAGAAAGTAAAAGGTCAGTGGGGATCCCTGTTTTAACAAGGTGAGAGAAGAGTGTGTTCCAGCCCCTGCCCCGGGACAGCAGAGGTAGCAACAGCTACAACTGCTGCCACTGCTGCTCCTTCCAGCTCCAGGCCTGAAGATAATAGGGGGAACAAGTGACTGTCCAGAGGGCATTTGCAGGTATGTCTCTGCTGGCACTGAGGCAGGAATCTATTGTTTTGACCTGCTTGGATCTGGGTCATAGTCTTGGGTGGTGGCCCTGGGTGAGGAGTGCTGGTGTGGCAGAGCTTGTTGAGGCTGTGGAGAGAAAGTCCTCCTCATAGGTCTGAGGCAGGTGCCTGGAAAAAAACTCTGGCAACAGTTGTGCAAAACCCCAGGAATTTGGGATACAGCTCCCTCAACTCTGGAATCAGAGTTCTACTGTGGCAAAGAGCTCAAAAACCAAGTAATTGGCTGGCAAAATGAGCAAACAGAAGAAGCACAATCAGACTTCTTCATTACTTGGAGACAAAGGTGGCTTCTTGAAGGCCGTGCAGGTGGAACATACACTTAATTTCTTCCAAGGTATTAAGTTCTTTCCAAAGTATTAAGGTTTCAACCATATCCTTTGAAAAAGAAGGGAAGGAAAGAACCATTTATTAAGTGCTTATCTAGTATATGCCAGACACTGTGCTAGGTGCTTGGGATAAAAAGAAAGAGGGAAAGAAGGAAGAGGAGAGGGAAAGAGGAGAGAGAAAGAGAGAGAGAGAGAGAGAGAGAGAGAGAGAGAGAGAGAGAGAGAGAATTTCCTTGCCTTTAAAGAGTTTCCATTCTACCAGAGAAATGACACATTTTGTTATATAGAGACCTAAAAAAAGATATATAAGCAGTTAGTTCATTCTATAACTGTATAGTTATAGTTCATTCTATAGCTATATAGCTATAATTATGTAACTACAACTTTAACTAGAGTTAGTTCAAACCAGCTCATCAAACAAGCTGATTGTTCAATTTTCAGTGTGAGCATTTATACCTCAGAAGTGACAAATGATACAAATCAGAACTTGATTTATTGTTTGTTGATTGTCTAAACTTTAGAAAATGATGGAATCATGTGTACATTTTTAGAACACTTACTAGCATGCATAGCTGCCTTTATAGATAAGCCATGATCCCTGTCACCCAAAAGTGACAGCATTATAAGACATATAATCAAATAGCACTTAATACTGCTTTGCATTGTAAAGAGGAGTCAGTTCCAAATACTAATGCCAACATTTGTTAACTATGGTCATCTAGGCAATTCATTTCCTCTTTTGTAAAATTATGTTATTCATTGGATGATCTCTATAGTTCCTTTTAGCTACCTAGATGCAATTCTATAAATATTACTAGCAAAATCATTATATATTTTGATATATACTTCTATGGAATGAAAATTTTGTGGATATAAGTATTCCATAAATTGATACAGATGGCAACTCCCCCATATCTTTCCTTCTGTGAGATTCTGAACTATAAATCTTTCCATAGGAGAGTCTACCCCTAGGATGATGGATCATTTATTTTGAACTGAAAGCAACCTCAGAGGTTATCTAATACAATATCCTCATACTCTAATTTTACAGTTGAGGAAAGTGAGTCCCACTGAAATTAGGTGACTTAATGAGTTTACTTGGTTAAGTAAGTCATAGAGCCAGAATACAAACCAAGGGTATTGGGTTTCAAATTCAGCATTGTTTCAACTATACTATGCTTCATGTGTTGGGTCATCCTTTTAATCTCAATGTTGAATGAAAAACAGTGGGAAAATGAGCTGTTCTTTGATTATTCTTCCCTCTTACAGCATAACTATTCCACCTTCTTTTACATACTTATAATAGTCTGATGTTATAATTTATAATATCCATTGGCAAAATCCCTGGGTATCTCAGTCAAAACTACTCTGTTTGGATGTTTAGGATATTCATCAGACAAAAACTTCAAATATCTTAATAATTATATTCAATTTGCTTGGGTAATCTAGGTTACAAAAACTTCTTTGGGAAACAGCTGAAATTATTCAGTGGAAATTGGGTATTGATCAGGTGAGATGAGAAACATAATTCAGCTAGTAAAGTTAGTTGTCAGAGAAGTCTCATTGATAACATGATGGGGCTGGAGACTTTTATTACTATACATGAGGACTATAGCAATAGATGCTAAACATGTCTCTACCTCCACTCTTTCTTTTCTCCATTCCACACTTCACACATCTGGCCTATTTATCCTCCTAATGAACAACTCAGATCATTCTGTTGCTGTAATATCTCATCAATGTTAAGCAAATGAAGTCCAAATCTTTTATTGTAGCCTTCAAGGTTTTTCATGATGTTGTCCTAACCTACATTTTTAGCTTCTTCACAGTTTCTCTATCTAGTTGCCCAGTATTCCAAACAAACTAATCAAAATGTCTCTTTCTTTGACCAAACTTTTCTACTCTGTATTTTTGTCTATACCACAGACTAATTCATGAATGCCATTTCCCAGCACTCTTTCTATTAAATGGCACCTCCTCCATAAAGGTATCTTTGATCACTCTAGTCTCTTTCTCCTGTCATCTCAAATAGCACACTCTATGTATTTCTCTAGCAGTTAGCTTCATGTTCATTTTCGTCTGCAGCATCTTCTTTTTCCATACCAATATCATTATTATTATTATTATTATCTTTCTTCAGTACATTTGAATGGGTTTTATACTTCTAGATTGAATGCTCTATATAAGGAGAGAGAATATCCCTTCTCTTGGCATTTCAGAATGTAGAATAGTCTTTTGCAAGTAGTAGATGCTTAAAAATATTTGTTGACTTAAGAAGGTGCCATTATAACATTTATGATTATCATCATAAGGAAGTTTTACAATTTCCCACTAATATGTACATGGTGACTGAAACAGAATTATGTGGAACAAAGTGCCATGGAAACTAGGGCAGGCCCTCCATGTGCTAACAAGGTAGAGGGTGATGGTATCTTTCTGAGAAAAATAAAATGCAGTTACAGAGAAATAAGAATAGTTAATACACTAATACATGATACTTTACAAAATCATTCATGATAGAGGTAAGTAAAAGACAATACATTCATTACCTTTTTCTACTAAATAACTTTTAATTACAATAATAACCATGACTATCACTATTCCTAATAAAGTGATGTGCAATTTAGAGCAAAATTTAAGGAATGAAGCTGCCTTTATCATTGATTTAGTAAATTAATAGCACGCAATTAATGTTGGCATGAAAAGAGAACAAGTGGCAAACTGTGGGAATTTCATTATAGGTTATGCACCATCTTTTTTTTTTTTGCTTTTTGGAGGGCAATTGGGGTGAAGTGACTTGCCCTAGGTCACACAGCTAGTAAGTGTTAAGTGTCTGAGGCTGGATTTGCTCTATTCACTGTGCCACCTAGCTGCCCCTGTGCACCATCTTTTCAATGTCAGAAGTATCACAGTTAAGAAAAAAGTTACAGGTATCTCATTCAAGAAAAAGAAGGAAAACCAGAGATAGATCAGGAAGTGATTTGAGTTTCATTCAATATCTGTTAATATTCAAAAGGGCTTCATTGATCATCTTGGTCACAACCAATTCTATTGTGGCAAAACTGGACTAGAATCCGAGCTCTTTCCATTGCTATTGCTAGTCCAGTACTATTTCCCAATCACTATAACAGTTGAAGTTTGGTCAGGAAAGTATTTAATTTATGGATAATTTGGATGGCATTTCTTTGCATTTTGCCCCCAAATCATATATAATTTTAATTTGAATAGTGATATTTAGAGTAGTTATTTTAATTATGAATTGCTTTCTAGTTAAAGATAAATGTACTATGTCATTATCTGTGCTCTCAGCTATAAAAACTAGTGGAAATGACTTAACTAGTGTGAATAATTCAGACCACATAGTCTGTGATGATTGAGTACTAATAATACCATTAATCCTTATATATCATTTAAAAATTTTGTAGCACTTAATAGGCATTATCTTACATAAAACAACTCCATAATGTAGGTGATATCTTTATCCTTATATTATAGATAAGAAAACTGAGATAAATAGGTATCCCCAGTTACCTAAAGGAAGCTATTTTTACCTACAGGTGCAGTGGCTACAAGAAAAATTGCTTCTGAACTATTGTGTTTGCAAAGTCATTCCAAGGCAATAAAAACAAAAGTTACAATATGAATAGGAAACTGAGCAATAAGTCATCAATTTTATCATATATACTGTCATAAAGAAAGTAACATCTTTAATTTTTTCTTATTTAATATTTTATTTTCCCCAGTTACACGTAAAAATAATATTTAACATTCCTTTTGAAAACTTTGAGTTCCAAATTCTCCCCCTTCCTCCCTTCCTATCCCTCATCATTGAGAAGGCAAAAAATTCAATATAGGTTATAAATGTGTAGCCATGAAAAACATTTCCATAACAGTCATGTTGTAAAAGAAAATGTGGACCAAAAACCCCCTCAAGAAACAAAAAGAAAGTTTTCTAAAAAGTATGCTTCAATCTGTGTTCAGACACCACCAGTTCTTTCTCTGGGAATGGATGGAATTTTTCATTAAAGCCTTTTGGAGATGTCTTGGATCATTGTATTGCTAAGAATAGCTCAGTCATTCACAGTTGATCATCTTACAATATTGCTGTTGTGCTGTATACAGTACGTTCCACTTTGCATCAGCTCATGTAAATATTTCCAGGTTTTTCTGACAATATCCTACTTATCATTTCTTATACCACAAGAGTATTCCATCATAATCATATACCTCAGTTTATTCAACCATTTTCTAATTGATGGACATCCCCTTGTTTTCAATTTTTTTGCCCCCAGAAAAGAACTGCTATAAATTTTTTTGTGTATAAAGGTCCTTTTCCTTTTTGCTTTTTATATCCTTTGGGATACAGACCTAGTAGTGGTATTCCTGGGTCAAAGGTATGCATGGTTTTATAACCCTTTGGGCATAGTTACAAATTGCTCTACAGAATACTTGAATTAGTTCACAACTCCACCAACAGTGTATTAAAGTTTCATTTTTCCCACATCCCACATCCCCTCCAACATTTGTAATTTGTCTTTTCTGTGCTATTAGCCAATCTAATAGGTATGCAATAGACCTCAGAATTATTTTAATTTGTATTTCTCCAATCAATAGTGAGTTATGGTATTTTTTATGTTGCTATAAATAGCTTTGATTACTTCATCTGAAAAGTGTTCATATCTTTTGATCATTTATCAATTGGGGAATGGCTCATTTATTTTTATAAATTTGACTCAGTTCTCTATATATTTGAGAAATGAGGCCTTTATCAGAGAAACTTGCTACAAAATTTTTTGTAATAGCTAATTGTAATTCCCTTGTTCTTATACCCCCCAAACACATTCTGTTTTATATCTCCTTTCACCATGTCCCTCCTCAAAAAATGGTTTGCTTCTGACTACCCCCTCCCCAATCTGTAATCTCTTCTTTCACCCCACCCCCTTCTCTTATATTCTTCCCCTCCTACTTTCCTGCAGAGGACATGAGATAGATTTCTATAATTAATTGTGTGTGTATATTACTACCTCTTTGAGCCAGTTATCAAGAGAATAAGGTTTAATCACTCTCCCTCAACTCCCCTCTCCCTCCACTGTAAAAACCTTTTCTTGCCTCTATTATGTGAAATAAATTACACCATTCTATCTCTCTCCTTCTCTTTCTCCTAGCACATTCCTCTCTCACACTTTTTAATTTTATTTTTTTGATATCATCCCTTCATATTCAACACTCACCTGTGCCCTCTGTCTATATATACTTCTTCTAACTACACTAGTAATGAGAAAGGTTTTATGAGCTATGCACATCTTCCCATGGAGGAACGTAACTAGCTTAAGTGTATTTAGTCCCTTATGATTTCCCTTTCCTGTTTACTTTTTTATGCTTCTCTTGACTTTTGAATTTGAGAGTCAATTTTTCTATTCAACTTTGGTCTTCCATTAAGAATGCTTGAAAGTGGGGCAGGCTAGGTGGAGCAGTGAGTAGAGTGCTGGCCCCAGAGTCAGGAGGACCTGAGTTCGGATCTGGCCTCAGACACTTCACACACACACATACACACACACACACACACACACCACATACAATACTAGCCATGTGACCTTGGGGAAGTTACTTAACCCCAATTGCCCACCAAAAAGCAAAAAAAAAAAATGCTTGAAAGTCCTTTATCTCATTTAATATCCATTTTTCCCCCTAAAGGATTATACTCAGTTTTGCTAAGTAGGTGATTCTAGGTTGTAATCCTAGCTCCTTTGCCCTCCAGAATATCATTTTCCAAGCCCTCTGATCTTTTTATACAGAAGCTGCTAAATAATGTATTATATTGACTGTGGCTCCTTGATACTTGAATTGTTCCTGACTGCTTGCAATATTTTCTCCTTGACCTGGGAACTCTGAAATTTGGCTTTAATTTAATTTAATTTTGGCTGAAATACTCCTGGCAGTTTTCATTTGGGGATCTCATTCAGGAGAGCATCAGTCGATTCTTTGATTTCTATTTTACCCTTTAGTTCTAGAATATTGGGTCAGTTTTCCTTGATAATTTCTTGAAAGATGATTTCTATGCTCTTTTTTTTATTGTGGCTTTCAGGTAGTCAAATAATTTTAAAAATCTCTTTCCTAGATCTGTTTTCCACTTTAGTTATCTTTTTAATAAAATGTTTCACATTGTCTTCTACTTTTTCATTCTTTTGATTTTGTTTTATTGTTTCTTGATTTCTCATAGTCATTAGCTTCCATTTGTTCCATTCCAATTTTTAAGCAATTATTTTATTCAATGAGTTTTGGGACCTCCTTTTACATCTGGCCAATTCTGATTTTTAAAGCATTCTTCTCCTCACTGACTTTTTCACCTCTTTAACCATTTGTCCTAGTCTATTTTTTAAGGTGTTATTTTCTTCAGAATTTGTGTGGGTGCATGTGTGTGTGTCTCCAAGCTACTGACTCATTTTTCATGGTTTTCCCATTACTCTCACTTCTATTCCCAATTTTTCCTGTACCTATCTTACTTGATTTTCAAACTCCTATTTGAGCTTTTCCATGTCCCAAGACCAATTCATATTTTTCTTGGAGGCTTTTGATGTAGGTTCTTTGACTTTGTTGTCTTCTTCTGAGTGTGTGTTTTGACATTTCTTGTCACCATAATAACTTTCTATAGTAAGAGCTATTTGGTTTCCCATTGTTTGCTCATTTTTTTGGTCTATACCTTGACTTTTAACTCTTTATTGAAGTGCGGCTTTGGTTCCATGGTGGAGGGCACACTGTCCCAAGTTTCTGGAGTTTTGTGCAGCTATTTTCAGAGATATTTCTAAAGTCCTGCAAGTTTTCAGTTCTTCCAAGGTGATTTTATCCAAGGAGAGGTATACCGCTCTCCTGGCTTTTACGTTGATCTGTGAGTGAACACAAGCATTCTTTTCTGCCCTGGAACTATGAGGAAGGTCCTTCTTCCACTGTGCTAAGAAGTTTTTCTATGATAGTGCTTCTCCTCCTACTGGAACTGCTACTCAGGACTGCAACTTGGACCTGAGTAGGGGTAAAGCAACAGAGTCCTGCCTCAATGCTAGCAAAGAGACCCCTGTGATCTCCTTCTGATTAATTATTCAACCACCTTACTGTCTATAGGCTGAGAGCTCTAGAATCTGCTGCCACCACTGACTTTTCCACTGCCACTGATGATTCAGTCACTCTCAAGACCTGCTTCTGATTTGTTGGGGCTGTGCTGGTTGGCATGTGTTGGATTCTGTTCCTCTCTATTCTTGCCTGAAACAGGCCTTTCCTGTCAAACTTTCAATTTGTCTTGGGCTGGAAATTTGTTTCACTATATCTTTTTGTGCATTTTGCTGCTCTAGAATGTGTTTGGCTTCATTTTTTAAAGGCATTTGGAGGGATTTGGGTGGAGAACTCACATAAATCCCTGCCTTTACTCCACAGTCTTGGCTCTGACTCCTCCATCCTTACATTGTAAAGCATAGATCTCACCATGTCACTAAAAATCTTTTGTTCAGTAAAAACCAGTTGTTCCCTGTTACAGGATCAAATAAGTTCTTTGATTTTAAATCCCTTCACAACCTAGGTTCTTCCTCCTTTTGCTATCTTCTTGTCTTCTACTCCCTTCCACTTATTCTCAGAACTAGTTATGCCTCATATATAACACCTCATATCCCATTCCCCTGCATTTTCTGTGGCTTTCTGCCATGCTTGGAATCTTCTCTTCCCCAACCTATGATTCTTAGAATCCCTGGTTTTTATTAAGACCAAGTTCAAGTGGCATCTCCTTCATAACCTCTTTTTCCTAGATGCTGGTGTCATCTCCTGTGTTTTCTCTCCCACTAGAATGTAAGTTCCTTGAAGCAAGGACTTTTTGCTTTTTTCCTTTGTGTTCCCAGTGCTTAGAATAAAACCTAATACATAATTAATAAATGCTTGTTGATTGATTGATTTTAAGTCATGGTCCAAATGGGTCATTAGGCCAGTTTCCATCTATAAACTATAAGACTTATACTAAAATGTCATTGAAAAGGGAAGACAAGGGGCAGTCAGGTGGCTCAGCAAGTAAGAGCACTGGTCCCAGTGTTGGGATTACCTGGGATCGAATCTGGGCTCAGATACTTAGCACCACACCCAGAAATAACTGGCCGTGTAACCTTGAGCAAGTTACTTAACCCCAATTGCTTTAAAAAAAAAAAGGGAAGACAAAGGAGTCTGGTAAGAAATCTTTAATGTTAATAACTTTTTTTTGATGCACAGAGAAACTGAAGGTCACTGTAGAGAACAAATATAGATTAGCTACACTTTAGTTGAAGCAGGAACTGGAATCGAAGGCCTTGTGGTTGGGTGACTTACTAGTGACTCAGAGATTCAGGGTTTGTGACAGAAGACTCAGATCTGACATATTTCCTCTGTATTCTTGGGCAAGAAATCACATTATTATTAGTTCCTCTCTGTTCATCAGTCGGTGCTATGCTCATTTTTCAGGAACATAATGAGGGGTATAGAAAACATCAGAACTTCAAAACAAAAACTACCCATGCCCCATAAGAGTATGCTATTTTCTAAGTCCCAAACAAACTCTAAACATCAGTTATTTAGAAAACATGGAGTGCAAACTTTTCTTTTCAACAAAATTGCTTCACTCTACAACTGTTTGGTATTTTCCAGGGAAAAGGTATAAAGGAGAGTTGTATTTGACAGGCCATGTAGTTTTAAGAATTAATCAGGAACAATGGCAAGCAAGATTCTGTCTAGCATCTTTAAGGGACCTATATATACAAAATTCCTTAAAAATAAAACCAAACAAAACCTACCAATGTCTTATAAATAATGCATGAGACAATTTTATTCATTCTTTGTCCAATATCATACTGAGAAAAGGAAAACTGCAGTTGCTAAGACCAGAATTACTTCTAACTCAGACCATGGAGTAATACTCTAGAGATCAGCATCATGCAAACTAGGTTTAAAGTTGTCATTGAAGTGAAATAGCAAGCACTCTATTTGTCTTTGGGGTATCCAGCAAGTGCTGGCACCAAATTATTAGTTATAGTTATGGCATCCATAGTTGAAGTAAACACTAAAATAAAATCTTCAATTCTCAAGAAGGCCTTATTATTTTTCCCAATGAACTTACTATTTCAAATATATGAGGTTTCATTTGAATTTAGTTTAAAAATATGAAGAAAGGGATTTTATTAAAGCCATTCTTCTTATCCATACAATGGGAACTTCTAAGAATCACCCTCTGGCACAAACACAGTATTCTATTGTATCACATATTCCTTCCTGGGATTTAACTCACCTGTAGGGTTATTGACCATCTCAGTGGAGAGGGCACTTGATGAAGCCCTTAAGAAAATAAATTGATGATAACTGAGGAGATAAGTCAGAATTTTTACTATTCCCATCCTTCCTTAGAGAACTTTGCAATTAAATCTTATCACCATTTAATGTCTGAAAATGGTCTAAAATGTATTACATTTTGGAATAAAGCCCTACAGCTTCATACAGTGGTTTCAAACTCAAATATCATGCTTTTTGAAAGTTTGTAGCATTCATCTATCTAATACTAATAGCTCTCATTTACGTAGTAGGAAACTTCATTCCTTGATTCCCAAAGGCATCATGATACTTTTATTACCTACCTCACAATGTCATTAGTGAGGAAAGCATTTGATAATTGTTGAAATGCTTTAAAAAGCAAAGACATTCATAGAACATGAATGAGATGTGCGGGCTTACTCTGGACTGGGAGAAACATTATCAGTGACTCTTCCAATTTCTGTGTGGGCATGGACCAATGCTGAGAGTGGCAAAGCTCACATTCTAGGAATATTTATGATATAAATGTTAGATACTGATTATATTGCCCCCTATGGGATATTCAATCTTATTCTTCAGAAATTGATATTCTATAGCTCAGAGCCATTGAACAACACTGGTAAATTTCTGATATTTTAAAAAGGAGGTCTTGATTTAAGGAGAAATTGGAGAAGTTAAAGCAATGATGTAATTTCTCAGGGCAAAATCTGTTTAATGTACCTGTATTTGTTTAATTCTAGGCTCAATGGTGCTATCCTTTTACAGTAGCTGTTCTAGGTATAAATACTAATGATTATACTCTAACTTCATGTCATATTCTCTGGACAGCAAGCATCCTTCATTCATTTGTTGCTTATTGTGTATAGTTAGGCTCAACTCCATTGAATGCTTATGAAGCTAATCTAATCGATCAACAAATACTTATTAAACTCCTACAATATGCTTCAAACTGTATTAGTAATTTCATCAATATTTCAGGGCTTTATATGATTAGAATCATGTAATATGCAAACAAGAGAATATGAAAGACCTTGTTTTCCCTCTTCAACTTAGAATCTGTACAGGATTTTTTCCATGACAATGGTAAGACACCTTGGTGAGTAAATATCTCCCTGTCTTATGCTTCACATGATATTAATGATCAGGGATTCAGCATGTCTCTGTTGTGGTATTTTGAATAATGTGGATGCATTTATGGAAAACACATTTTTTTTGCCTTTTGAAGGGCAATTGAGGTTAAGTAACTTGCCCAAGGTTACACAGCTAGTATTTTTGTGTGGGTGTTAAGTGTCTCAGGCTGGAACCGAACTCGCGTCCTCCCGATTCCAGGGCCAGCACTTTACTCACTGCACCACCTAGCTGCCCCTAAACTTTTTGTTTGTTTTTTGCTTTTTGGAGGGCACTTGGGGTTAAGTGACTTACCCAAGGTCACATGGCAAGTTTTTGTGTTAAGTGTCTGAGGTGAGACTTGAACTCAGGTCCTCCTGATTCCAGGGCCAGTGCTCTATTCACTGCACCACCTAGCCACCACGGAAAATACATTATTAATACTAAAAAGAAAAGAAAAAAGCAACCAAGAGAAAAACTAATAACCTAAATGCCTACTTTCCTATATATGTATAATGCATATAAATTGTGTGCATATACATATGCATATATGTATGTATATTTGAATAACTTACACATACATCAAGGGAATTGTTTATGATGACATAAAAAGATGGTTAGGGAATTCACAAGCTTTTGCAAGAGCTATTCTTCAGGAGGTCACATTTTTGCCATTATGGACTTGACTGAAAGTGGAGAAGCATATAAGAAACCACTATGCTTATTGTTTATGATTGTTATGATTGTTGCTACTAATGATTTGATAACACGCCACATTACACATTTCCTTCTTTTTTTCCTACCATAATTCCAAATTGTTTTCCTGAAAGCTTAGAACATTTTACAGCTTTCCCAATAATGTATTAGTGTTATTTATTTTGCCCCAGCACTAGCCATATCAGTTGCCATATTTGTCTGCACTACAGTCTCTAATCTTTCCTTTCCATCTCTGCTCATCCACCACCCCAACTCTGCCGTACCTTCATAGTTTTGGCCAAATGTCCTCAACCCTTGAATTATGTGTTCCCTTGTCCTGCCATTGTTGTCACAGAACAAATTCTCATCCTAGGTTACCTATTAGGCTTCTTTATTTTTAGTATGAGGCTGCTAAATTCTAATAATGAAAGCAATGCAGTCCTGATGACTGGCTCCCATACAAATTGGTGTTATTCAGTATCAATTGGATTTTTGCTATGCCATAAACCTCCTTTAGTTTTTAGAATTATTTGTTTATTATAAACTGTCATCAAACATGACTCTTTCAGTACACAAGTACAAAAATTAAGTTTGATTATTAAACTTCTGTTACATACAATTTGTTTTCAAAAGTGTACATTGTTTAACAAAATAATACAAAACTCTCTCAATTGTGTCCTCTTCTGAACTTTTATAAACTTTTAGTCTCTATATTTTTCAGTATTTTATGTTCCTTTCCCTTCTGTCTTTTTCTTCATTGTCCCCTTTCTTTCACTTCCTTTTTTCTTTCCTTCATTCCTTTCTTTTTCTTCTTTCTGGCTCCCTATCCATCATTGCTCATTAACTTACTCTCATTTACCTGCCTTATCGCAAATAACTTAAACTTATTAGCATGCCAATTTCTTTTCTTTATTAATTTGTTTATTTGATTCTCTTCCCCTTCCCATCAGAAGAAGAATGATTGTTCCTCTAACTTCTTCTATATCACTACATCTTTGTGGATCCACAATACCTTCTTTCTGAGCATCTCCTTTACATCTTATAATGGAGGCCTGCATTCAATTAGGACTACTCTATGGCAGTCTTTGGTTGTTGCTAGATGAATGAATCAACAAGTCAGTGTTTTTAAGGACCCATACTATTTTGAATCACAGCAAACAGGTTATATACAATTAAGGAATTAAACACAGCACATTCCTACACAATATCACTGTGATGTTGTTTAATCATTCCCAACTTTCTATGGCACAATTATTGGGGTTTTCTTGGCAAACATACTGGAGTGGTTTGCTATTTCCTTCTCCAGCTCATTTTACAATTGAGGAACTGAGGCAAACAGGGTTAACTGACTTGCCCAGGATCACATAGCTAGAAAGTGTCTGAGGTCAGATTTTGAAGTCAGGGAGATGAATCTTCCTGACTTCAGGCCCAGCACTTTAGCCACTGCACCACCTGGCTGCTGATCAGTATTTATTTATTTCTATGTCTAGAAACTCCCACAACATCAAACTTAATGTCAATAAATACATACCTTTTCAGTGTTACCAGGAATGTTTTACCAGTGTTTGTGTGTGTGAATGTATAAGCAGTGTGTTTACCTAAAGACTATGATTGTTATAGAAAAAATAATAACATATTTGTATGATTTCAGAGAATAGTTTTCTTACTAAAATATGTATGATGTTAATCACTACCTACAGCTTCATTGGGGGGAAAAGCAATATGTTCAAAATTAAAATAAAAAAGATTTGGTTTTAATTTCAAAACCCACAAGAATATAACATATCATTTGAAGGAGTGACATATTATTACTCACAGTGCATGTATTGGGACTGATAAACTTATTCTACTAAGTTGGTGTTCAAATTAGCATAAAAAGACCAATTCAGGTCATTTAAGAAAAATGACTTCTGTGCTCAAGGAACAGCCAGGGGTTCTTGTGTGTGTTTTAGAGTTCCATAAATAGTTTTCAAATAATGGTTTTATACTTCTCTAGCTTCCCTAAAAAACAGAGGATAGCACAGGCCACTAGTCACAGCCCTGTTTGCCCTCTGGTATAGTTCATCTCCTAAAGTAGGGATATGGGTAAACAAGTGGATTAAATCACACTCAGTAGAGGACTATCTGGGAAACAGGTCTTGAATCTTGTTGAATGATACAAAGTATAGATTAGGAAGTAGGAAAAAAAAAGGTTAAACAATACTCAAAGTATGTACTGTAACATTCTGCCTCAAATCAAATCACCATATGTCAAAACAGCTAACATAAGGAAATGGTCATTCACTTCAATTCAACAAACATTTAAGCTGCTACTTCAAATTGGATACTGTTAGATCTCTGACCTCAATAGCTAGCTTACAATTAGCTAATAATATTGTTGGTAACAAAACCAAAAAAATCCAGCAGCAAGAGATAGAAAGAGTAATTCCATTTAAAATTACTGTAGACAACATAAAATACTTGGGAGTCTACCTGCCAAGACAAACCCATGAACTATATAAACACAACCATAAAACACTTTTCACACAATTAAAGTCAGATCTAAACAATTAGAAAAATATTAATTACTTATTCAAAGAAAATGACAATTCTACCTAAATTAATCTATTTATTTGGTGCCATCCTAATCAAACTATCAAAAATTATTTTGTAGAGATAGAAAAAATAATAAAATTCATCTGGAAGAACACAAGCTCAAAGATATCAATGGAATAAATTTTAAAAATGTAAAAGAAAGTGGTCTAGTCCTACCAAATCTCGAACTGTATCACTTATCAAAACAGTCTGATGCTGGCTAATAGAATAGTGGATCAGTTGAATAGATTAGGCACAAATTACATCATAGTAAATGACTGTAGAAATCTAGTATATAAAAACACAAAGATCCAAACTTTTCTAATAAAAACTCATTATATGACAAAAACTGCTTGGAAAACTGGAACACAGTGTAGCAAAAACTAGGTATGAACCAAAATGTCATACCATATATGAAGGTAGGGTCAAAATGGGTTCATGACTTACACATAAAGGATGATACCATAACCAAATTTAGAGAGTATGGAATAGTTTCACAGATTTATGGATAAGGGAAAAATTCAGGACCAAAGGAAATACATAATATACATTACAAAATGTAGCAGATAATTTTGATGACATAAAATTAAAAAGGTTTTGCACAAAAAAACCCCAATGCAACCAAAGTTATAAGGAAAGCAAAAAACTGGGAGAATGGGGGAAATTTCTAATAAGTGTCTCTGATAAAGGCCTCATTTCTCTAACACAGAGAGAACTAAGTCAGATTTATAAAAAAAAAAAAAAGCAAATCATTCTCCAAATGATAAATGGTCAAAGGATATGAACAGTTTTTAGACAAAGGAATCAAAACTATCTATAGTCATATAAAAATGCTCTAAATCACTATTAATAAGAGAAATATAAATTGAAACAACTTGGAGGTGCCACCACACACCTATCAGACTAGCAAATATGACAAAAAAGAAAAAAAATGGATGTTGGAAGGGATGTGGGAAAATTGGGACACTAATGCACTGTTTGTGGAGTTGTGAAATGATACAACCCTTATGGAGAGCCATTTGGAACTATGCCCAAAGGGTTATAAAATTATGCATGCCCTTTGATCCAGCAACTTTTTTTTGTGGTGACTAAGAAATGGAAATCAAAGGGATGTCCATCAACTGGGGAATGGATAAGCAAGCTGTGGTATATGACTATAATGGAATACTATTGAGCTATAACAAATGTTAAGCAGGATGATCTTAGAAAAGCCTGGAAAAACTTACATGAACTGATACTTATTGAAGTGAACAGAACCAAGGGGATATTGTACACAGTAATAGTGTTTGATGAAGAACTAGGCAATACAAAGATCTAAAATAATCACAAAGGACTAATGATGAAGTATACTGTCTGCCTCCAGAGAAAGAACTGATATTGTTTGAATACAGACTGAAATACGCTATTTTTTACTCTTTCTTTCATGTTTTTCTTTTATTCAAATGTTCTGATACAAATTAACTAATATGGTAATGTTTTATATAATTACATATGTATAACTTATACCTGATTACTTACCATCTGTAGGGGGGAGTAGTTAAAGGGAGGAAGGGATAGAATTTGGAACTCAAAACATTAAATAAAAATGTTAACAAAAAAGATAAAAAATAAATCAGTTGAAGAGTGGAGCAAATATGGAGTAAATGCAGTGACTCATTTAAGTTCCCCCAAACTCCTCTACAAACAGCTTTTTAAATAACACTTCAAAATGAATTCTGGAGTGGTAGAACCAAAAAAAGAAAAAGACAGAGTAAAACAATTTTCCAGCTCAAGACAACTTATCAGCTTGGCAGGAAAGGATTGTATCATTGGGGTGAGAGTGGAGCACAATCTAGTGCACAGAGTGACTGAATTTGCATCAGCAGCTTCTAGAGTTCCCAGACTATAAGGGATTAAGAAAACTGATTAGAAGTGGATTGTAGGAAATCTTTTGTTGGTACTGGATGTAGAACTTTGTTGCATTGCTCAGAGGCAGCTTCTGGACACATTCCCAGGTCAAAGGAGAAGCACTAGCAAATTAGAGTGTGTTGCAGGTTGGTGGAAACTCTGGTAACAATTCTGGGGTGGTGAATAAAGTGCTTGTTTTCCCTCAGACCAGAGCACAGGCCAGGAGTGCAGTAAACAAGTGTCTCCTTAGATCATAGTTTCGAAGAACTAAAGACTTACAGAACCCCCATAATTAGCTTTGGAAATAGAAGCACAGGGGGCTCACTTTGAGAAGTGTTGTGTGATTTGACCAGATGAGACTCTGGGAAGACATTGAGAGCCCCCTGGCTTTGAAAAACCCAGATATTGATGCTTCCCTCAAGGGTAACTGATTAGGTATGGATGTAATGGTTGGACAGCAGGACAAGCCTGTCTGCTTGAAATGTTTCTCTGTCCTGTAACTTCTGCTTGTAACCTGTCTGTATACTCTTAAGTTTGGGGTGCTGACCTTTTCCCCTGAACTAGGCAAATGATGTTCAATTGATTAAAGCAAGATTGCTATCCCATTTTGAGTTGCTTTCCTTTAGAAAAGCAGATCTAATAACTTGTGTTGGCAGCCACCCTGGGTATGCTGGGGTGTTTGCTGCTACAAATGGCATCACAAACAGGATTGCAGACTAAAAGGAAAGAATAGGGGCTGGGATAATTGTTTGCTTCCCAGTTGTGATATCAGTGACTCTGTGGAGCCATGGAACAGGGGAAGAATGGCCTTCATGCTAACTTCAAGGAGCTGAGAGCAGGAATGGTGAACTGCCTGCATCTGGACTGGGGCAGAAGCCAGGAGCAGCTGCTTCCTGAGGGTGGAGAAGGAATCCAGGAGTTCAGAATTTAGCCACAGGACAAGATAAGGACTGTGAGGCAAAGCAGGGGCACTAAATGTGCTTTCTTGCTGCATCCCACAGTTTGGGACCCATGAGGAGGATGGACTTGTGTCTATGGTGGGTGGAGTGAAGTGCCCTGTAACCCCAAGGACCCCACCCTTTTGGTATTGTTGCCTAGCTGCTTCTCAGGACTTGGAAGCAGTGGCTGGAGCAGTGTGAGGGGAAGGACACCCCCCCACCCCCCACCCCACAAGATAACTTTATTTGGACATTTTTTGTTTTGCCTTGAAAAGATGCACCTGAATGTATTTTGTTTTTGTTTAAGGCCCTGTGGCCACTTTGGTAACAAAATGTGATGTCTATTTTGTGAGGATTATGTTGTACCTAAAGAGATGTTAATGCTAATTCAAATGTAAATTAACGGGCATGAAACTTCTTGGGGCTAAATGTCATAGGAATGGAATGGAAATTTAAGGGATGGAAATTTAAGATCTTCCCTGCCCCTAGGCCATTTGATAGGCTTAAGTGCACCTGGGGCCTGTGGCAGGAGGCTTGTTTTTCAGGAAATACTTTGTGATTGGGCAGTGGGTCAAGAGGGTTGTTACATTCTCTGAGCCAGGAGAAGGCTATATAAACCCTGATGTGAGACTTTGTTTTGGGGCTGACTTTGAGAATTGTTGTGTGATTTGACCAGACAAGACTCTGGGCAGCTGTTGAGAGTCCCCTGGCTTTGTAAAACCCAGATGTTGATGCTTCCCTCTCTGGTAACTGACTAGGTATGGATGTAATGGTTGGACAGTTGGAGGCCTGTCTGCTTGAAATGTTTCTCTGTCTTGTAACTTCTGCTTGTAACCTGTCTGTATACTTTGAAGTTTGGGGTCCTTTTCCCTGAACTAGGCAAATGATGTTTGATTGATTAAAGCAAGATTGTTAGCCGCCCACCCCACCCCCCAAAAAAAAGGAAATAGAAGCACAAAAAAACCTGAAACTTAGAACAATCACCCCTCAACCTGGGGAACAGAGCCCAAATTTAATATAAAGTTAAAAGTCAAGAAATATTCTGGAATGGGCAAACAGCCAAAAAAGAACCTGACCTAAGAAAATTATTAAAGTGATGGGGAAGGCCAAAATACAAAGTCAGAAGACAAAAAAAGTCAAAACAGTTATATTCAAAACCTGAAAGAAAAATGTGAGTTGGTTTTGGGTTCAAAAAGCATTGCTGAAAGAACTTAGAAAGGATTTTAAAAATCAAATAAGAGAGAGAGGATTCTCAGAAGATGGTGGAGTAGGTCAGAAAATTCCAAACTCTCAAGATCTTCCCCTAAAGAGTTAAAAAAGCACCTTATGGTGAACAAAGTGTGAGTGGAGATAAATAAGAACAGGACCATAACCCAGGGTCTCCTGGGACAATTTGAGAAGATCAGAAGAAAAATCTCAGGATGAGGTTTGGTGGAGTAGTCCACCTCCAGGCTAGGTTCCATTTTAACTGCAAGGAGGAAACCTCTTAAACAAAAGTGGTAAACCCTGGGGTTAGTTGGTTTGAGAGGCTACCTTGGTCCCAGACACTGGAACTTTTTCCCCATGGACAATGATGGGAATTGGGCATCTAAGCCCAGAAAGACCAGGAACGCCAGATCCAGCTGTGCTGTGGCAGGGCAAGAAGGAACCAGTACATGCCCAGTGAGTGCAGAAACAGTGGGACAGAAAGCCCCTGGCTGTGGGCACTTTCAGGAGACTGGAAGTTTGGCTTTGGTTTCAGGCTAGAGGGAAGAACAGAAGATCTGGGGCAAGAGGCACCATTTCCCATATCCCAGGGCTAGAGGTGACTACAAATGACTAAGCTATCACCACACAAAAAAAAAAAAAATTGCACAGCAAAGGAGAAGGAATCCAACTATAGAAACCTATTATGGGAATAGAGATGACTGAAGTTCATCTTCAGAGGAGGAAACTGAAGTGAAGAAACCCCCAAAGAATAACAGGAAATTGTCATCTGCCCAAAAAGAATTTATAGAAGACCTTAAAAAAACTTTAAAAATTAAATGACAGAGATGGAGGAAAAACTAAAAAAGAAAATAAGAGTAATTCAAGAAAAACAAGAAGGGTATGAAAGATAAGTCAACCAACTATAAAAGGAGATTCAGAATCTTAAGGAAGGTAATGACACCTTGAAAATTAGAATTGGTCAAAATGAAGCCAGTGAAATTATAAGAGATCAAGAAATGATTGAACAAAATATAAATAATGAAAAAATAAAAGAGAAAGTGAAACATTTTATAAGAAAAACAACAGATATGGAGAATAGATCAAGAAGAGAATATATAACAATAATTGAACTAACCTGAAAGTTATGATCCAAAAAAGAATCTTGATACAATTCTACAAGAAATAATTAAAGCAAAATTTCCTGAAGCATTAGAACAAGGGGTGGGGGGGGGGAGAAATAGAAAAAATTCATTGATCACTACTTGAAAGAGATCCTATGAAGAAAACTCATAGGAATATCATAGTCAAATTACAAAATCCCCAGCTCAAGGAAAAACCATTAAAACCATCAAGATTAAAATAATTTAAATATGATGGTGCCATAATTAGAATTACACAAGACCAAGCAGCAGAAATATTAAAGGACTGTGAGTCTTGGGACACCATATATCAAAGAGCAAGAGAACTGGGACTCCAGCCAAAAATATCATAACCTGCAAAGTTAACTATTATCTTGAATGAAAATAAATGGACATTTGATTAACTCTCAGATTTTTAAGATTTTATTTTTAAAACCCTGAACAATTCAACATACAAGAATCAATATAAATATAAGGCACATAACAAAGACTGATTTATAAGGGACCCATAAGGAAAGACTGTTTACTTTTTATATATGTAAAATGTAAAATTTATGTCTAAGATTCTTATTTTTTTTGTTTTGCTTTTTGGAGGGCCACTGGGGTTAAGTGACTTGCCCAAAGTCACATGGCTAGTAATTGTGTCAAGTATGTGAATCCGGATTTGAACTCAGGTCCTCCTGACTCCAGGGCCAGTGCTCTATTCACTATGCCATCTAGCCACCCTTAAGATTCTTATTAATAATTGGGTGTTTCATAAAAAAAAATATTGGGAAAAACCAGGCATGATACGAATTTAAAGTAAAACCATTGAGGAACAGCTAAAACGAGCAATTATTTTGTATGAATGATATGCAAGAGGAAAAATTGATAATAGGAATTAGAGGGGGAAGGAGGGCTGGTAGTTCTGGTAACCTACTTTTTTGGGGAATGGGTATAAGAGGAAGCAATACATATACATTTAAAAGATTATAGAAGTCTTCTAAATTCAGAAGAAATAAAATGATAGCGGCATACAAAGGGGGGAGAGGACAAGGGAGGGATCTTAAGAGAGGAGGGTGAAAGAATAGGTAAACAGCGGTGTAGACGGGTGTTTACATTTATGTGAATGGGAGTATAGGGGAAGAATCCTTGGAGGAGGATAGGCAAGTCATAGGAGAGCAAGTTAGTGCATGAAAGTTAAGTAGAGGAGGCAGGAGGGACAGGAAACAAGAGATATGCACAAACATAAAAACAAAGATCAGGAGTAGAATAGGTTTCAGAATGTATATGTATGCATATATATATATATACATATGTGTGTGTGTATTAACATGTGTATGTATATATCTATAGCTATGGACAAACATATCTAAACTTTATTATGGCCTTCTGGGTGGGTTATTGGGGGAGAGGAAAAAAAGAACAAAGTAAAAAAGTGCACAGCAGAGAACAAAAAACTCACAGGGAAACAAAAAAAATGGACAGTTCTCAACAAAATGATTGTTATTTATCATATAGGCTTTTTTTTTTTTTAAAGCAATAGGGGTTAAGTAACTTGCTCAAGGTTACACGGCCAGTTATTTCTGGGTGTGGTACTGAGTATCAGAGGCCGGATTTGATCCAGGTCATCCCAACACTGGAGCCAGTGCTCTTACTTGCTGAGCCACCTGGCCGCCCCTAAGAAATTGGGGTTAAGTAACTTGCTTAAGGTTACATGCCCAGGTGTTTCTGGGTGGGTGCTAAGTGTCTGAGCCCAGGATTCGATTTCCAGGTCATTCTGATACTGGAGCCAGTGCTCTTACTCGCTGTGCTACCTGGCCGCTCCAATATAGGCTTTTTTAAAATGAAAATTTATTGTTACTTATTTTGAATCCTATCATGTTCTACTATGCACATGACAAGTTTTTATTTCTTTCTAATTTAAGTTCCAATATTTAAGTTTAAGATATGTTTTTGTTTCTTTTCTCTCTTTTCTATTTGTGTTCTAGCATTTGAGTCTAAAATAAAAGTTTGGAAAAAAAATCAAATAAGAGAAATAGAAAAAATGGGGGGGAAATGTGGGTGATGCAAGAAAATAATTTTTAAAAAGAGTCAACGGCTTGGTAAAGGAGGCACAAAAAATACCAAACAAAATAACACCTGAAAAAAAAAAAGAGGCAAAATAATAAGAGAGGCACAAATATCTACTGAAGAGAAGAACTCTTAGGGATTTTTTTGGCCTTTTTTTTTTGTCTTTATCAATTTGTTTGTTTACTTTTAGTTTACAAGATTCAGTTCCACAATCCCTTGAGTTTCAAATTTTCTCCCCCTTCTTGTCTCCCCCCCCTCCCATGGCAGCATGCAATTAAATATAGGATCTGAAAATACTTTTACATTAGACATTAGTCAGGTTGTAAAGAAGGATTGTAACCAATGGAAACAGGAAACAAAGCCAAACAAGAAAAAGAAAAAGAGCAGGTAGTTTGCTTCAGTCCACATTCAAACTGTGTTCTTTCTAGTTCTTTCTCTGAATGTAGATGTCTCTTTCCAATTTGAGTCTTTTGGTGTTGTCTTATAACCTTGCATTGCTGAGAAGAGTCCTGTCTATCAAAGTTGGTCATCACACATATATTGTGGGTGTAATTGTGTACAAATTTCTCTTGGTTCTTCTGAGAAGAAGTCTTTAAAATGCAAAATTAGACATATGGAAAAAGATGTACAAATTTCACTGAAGAAAATAACTCCTTATAAGTAGAGTTGTAGAAAAAGATAATAAATTTTTCAAATAATTCCTTAAAAATTAGAATTGGGCAAGTGGAACCTAATAACTGCATAAGACATCAAGAAATATTCAAAATCAAAAGAATGAAAAAAATAGAAGAAAATGCAAAATATCTCACTGGAAAAACAATTGGTTTAGAAAATTGATTGAGGATTGATAATTTAAGAAAGAAATTTGAAATGACTTGAAAACCATGATAAAAAAAGGAGCCTAGACATTAGAGTTCAAGAAATTATCAAGGAAAACTTCCCTGGCATCCTAGAACCATAGGATAAATTAGAAATTGAAAGAATCTACTGATCACCTACTGAAAGAGAGCCCAAAATCAAAACTACTAGGAATATTAAAGCCAAATTAGAGAGCTTCCAAGTCAAGGAGGAAATACTGCAAGCAGTCAGAAAGAAATAATTCAAATATTGTGGGGGCACAGTCAGGATCACGCAAGATTTAGTATCTTCTACATTAAGGTATCAGAGGGAATGGAATGTGTTATTTTAGAGGGCAAAGGAGCAAGGATTACAACCAAAGATCACCTACCAAATAGAGGAATGTATAATGCTTCAGAGAGAGAAATGGATAGGTAATGAAATGGAGGACTTTGAAGCAAGCATGCCTGATGAAAAGACCAGAGATGAATAGAAAATTTGACTTTTAAGTATGAGACTCAAGAGAAACATTAAAAGTTAAATAGGAAAGCAAAACCATAAGGGATTCAGTAAGATTAAATTGTTTATGTCCCTACATGGGAAGATGATACTTACAACGCTAAAGAAATTTGTCAATATTAGTGTAGTTAGAGGAGTATGTATAGACAGAGCGTGAGTTGACAATGATAAGAAGATATCTAAAAAATAAAATTAAGGAGGAAAAGGGATGCCAATGATGTAAGGATAATAACAAAAATAAAATTTAGGGTGAGAAAAAGGGAAGCACTGTGAGAGGGGAAGGGAAAAGAAGAATGGGGCAAATTATCTCACACAAAAGAGGTGCTTAAAAGGGAAAGATGTGGGTAAGGTCACAGAGAACATTTTAAATTTACCCTCATCAGAATTGGCTCAAAGAGGGAATAACATACACATTCAGTTAGGTGTAAAAATCTATCTTTCCCCACAGGGAATTAGGAGGCAAAGAATATAAGAGTAGGTGAAGGGGTTGATAGAAAACACTTTAGAGAGAGATGGGGCGAAAGGAGAGAGAAAGAGAGATATGGTCAGCAATCATAATTAAAAAAAATTTACATCAAGTTTCTCTAATAAAGGTCTCATTTCCCCAATAGAGAACTGAGTCAAATTTATAATAATACAAGTTACTTCCCAATTGATAAATGGTCAAAGGATATGAACAAGTAGTTTTCAGATGAGGAAATCAGTTATCTATAGTCATATGAAAAAATGCTCTGAATTACTATTGATTAGATAAATACAAATTAAAACAACTCTGAGGTACCACCTCATACCTATCAAATTGGCTAATATGACAGAAAAGGAAAATGACAAGTGTTGGATGGGGGTGTGGGAAAATTAGGACACTCAAGCATTGTTGGTGGAGTTGTGAACTAATCCAATCATTCTGTAGAGCAATCTGGAATTATATTCAAAGAGCTATAA
Source organism: Petaurus breviceps papuanus (assembly GCF_028583685.1). Lineage (NCBI taxonomy): Eukaryota > Metazoa > Chordata > Mammalia > Diprotodontia > Petauridae > Petaurus > Petaurus breviceps. Next base: position 26,454,751 of record NW_027185903.1, read on the forward strand.
AACCATGCATACCCTTTCACTTATAACACCACTAGGTTTTAATCCGAAAGAGATTTTTTTTAAAGGAAAAGGACCTATATGTACAACAAATATGTATAGCAGCTCTTTTTGTGGTGGAAAAGAATTAGTAATTGAAGGGATGCCCATCAGTTGGGAAATGCTGAACAAATCTTGGTATATAATTGTAATGGAATACTATTGTGCTATAAGAAATGATGAGCAGGTGGTTTCAGAAAAACCTGGGCAACTTTACATAAACTGCTGCAAAATGAAATGAGAAGAAACAGAACAGTGTCCACAGTAACAGTAATATTGTATAATGATAAACTGAACTACTTAGCTTTTCTCAACAATACAATGATCCAAGGTAATTCCAGACTTAGGGTGAAAAAAATACTATCTACCTTCAGAGGAAGAACTGATGGAATCTGAATGCAGATAAAGCATTTTTTTTACTTTCTTTTTACTGTTCTTTTTTGTTTATTTTCTTTCACAATATGACTGATTTGGAGATATGTATTGCATGACTGCACATGTGTAGCCTATATCAAGTTGCTTAAGTTCTCAATGGGAAGGGAGCTAAAGAGGGAATTTGGAGTTCAAAGTTTTAAAGAATAAATGTTGAGAGTTGTTTTTATATGTAATTAAAGAAAAATAAAACATTAAAAAAATTAGTCTGCCTCCAATCTTTCTTCATTTCAATCTATTCTGAATTTTGCTGTTATCCTAATTTTCCCAATGCATCATTTGTTTGGTGTCACTCCATTATCTCTCTTGGTGGAGTGCCAAGAGATAGACCACAGTTGCACTGAGTCCATGCATCCATGACCTGGAATGTTCTATTTATCTGCCATTATCAGTGAAAGTGGTTCCATCTCTGGATACATTTTTCAGACTCATAAGAGGCTCCTGCCTCTCTGTAGCAGCAAGCACCCCAAGTGTCCCCAGGGTGGCTGCTCACACAAGTTCTTAGATCTGCTTTGCTAAAGGAAAGGAGCTCAAAATGGGTTAACAAGCTTACTTTAATCAGTCAAATATATATCGTTTACCTAGTTCAGGGGAAAGAGGTCAGCACCCCAAACTTCCGAATATACAGACAGAATTATCAAGACAGAAACAGATCAAGTAGACAGATTTCAAACTGTCCAACCATTACATCCATACCCAATCAACATCTGGGTTTCAACATCTGGGTTTCAAAGCCGGGGGGGCTCTGGAAAATGGCTTTCCAGAGTTTCATCTGATCAAATCACAGAACACTTCTCAAAGTGAGCCCCAAAACAAAGCTACACATCAGGGCTTATATAGCCTTCTCCTGGCTCAGAGAATGTAACAATCTTATTGACTCACTGGCCAATCAAGAAGTATCTATTGAAAAACAAGCCTCCTACCCCAGGCTCCAGGTGCACTTTAGCCTAGGGGCAGGGAAGATCTTTAAAATTTACTTTCCCATTACACTCTCCTACTTTTCTAATCTCCTAAGCCCAATTTTACAAGAAAATCTGGTGACTGAAGAAAAAACCTACCAACCTTCCTAATGCCCCTTTCTTATTCTTTCCCTCCTGTCTAGATCAATCACTAATCACCTGGATCATTTCAATGACCTTCCCTGACTTGTTTCTGTCCACTCTAATCCTCCCACCACAGAACTGCCAATGTGATTCTCCTAAAGTTGTACTGTGACTATGCCACCCCCTGAAGATCCTCAATACATGCAAGTGGTTACCTATTTATTGTTTCTAAAATCAAATATAAACTCCTATGTTTGGCATTTAAAACTCTTTGTAATCTCGGTTCATCCTATTTTTACAGGCTTATTATTTATAATTTCTCTTCATTAACTCTATGATCCATCCAAATGAGACTCTTGTTGTTCCTTATATATGGCAATCCTTAACCTACCTCTGAGTTTCTGTGTAGGCCATCCCTTATACCTACAATTCAAACTTTCAGCATCTCTGTTTCTTGGATCCCTGATTTCCTTCAAGTATCAACTCACTTTCTACATGAGCCTTTCCTGGTTGATTTCACTTTTACTGTCTTTGTCTCAAAAAGTCACCTTGTGGGCCAGCTAGGTTGTGCAATGGATAGTTCACCAGCTCTGGAGTCAGAAGAATCTGAGTTCAAATCCAGTCATGGACACATGCTAACTATGTGACCCTGGGCAAGTCAATGAACCCCAATTGCCTCCAAAAAAAAGTTGCCTTGTATCTTTTTCTAGTTTTAGAATGTAAGCTCCATGAATGGAGAGACTTATTTGCTTTTGACTTGGTATTGTCCTCATCTGGTACATTGTATGTGTTTAATTAATGCTTGTTGACTGATTGTGAGACATTTTCCCTTTCTTTGTATCTAACACAGTGCTTTGCACATAATAGAAGTTTATGAAATATTTATTCTTTATTTAATGTAGTCACTATAGACAGAGGCAGAAGAAAAACAAATCAAAATTACAGGGAAAAGAAAAGAAGTCACTAATAACTAATTGGATGTAGGTGTCATGAAAGAGGAGGTAAATCAAAGATGTTTCATGTGTGGGAGACGATTTGATTAAAAGAAATTAGTAGAATATTAATTTAGCATTTGTCTAGTAGAATACACATAGCAGATGCTCAATTCACATTTTTGGTTGGGAAGAGGAAAATTTTCATTTTAGTTTGTGGGGTTGATCTTGTAGGATCACAGACACAACATGGTGAAGGGTTTACAGAAACAGACATAGAGACTGGAAGGCTTGGGTCCGGCTTTTGCTCTGACCCATATTGGTTACATGACTCTGGGCAAACCATTTAATCCATCAGTTGTCTAGCGCCTCATGACAAGTTTAAGCTGCAAAGGTTTGGAGCTGAGTTGGTGGAGGGTGATCCCTGTACTAACGGAAACAGGCCTAGTTCTGAAATAGGATCATCACATTTTACATATGGAAGAGATTCTAGAAATTACATTCTACTATCATATAACTTGCTTTCTCAGTGGGTGGGGAGGGAGAGAAGCTGGAGGGAGGGAGAGAATCTGGAACTCAAATTTGAAAAAATAAATGTCAAAAATAACTTAATAGAAAGATGTGGCCTCACACCCTGAGCCTTCATTTGACCCACCTTCCAGCCTGGTCCTAGGTGGTGGTGGCAACAGAGGCGGCCACGGAAGCGGCCATGGAGGCAGAGGAGGTGGTCGTTCAGAGGCCCAAGAAAATGTCTGGTAACAATGAATGGTTTCAGAGTTCTTGGGTTCCTAGCTTTGCTCAGATGTTGAAAAAGAACTTACCATTTCAGCCTTCTTCAACAACAGTGAATCTTCCTCCAGTATATTCATCATCAGAGAATTACAGTGTGTCAAATTCAGCTTCTAAGGTTACCCGAATCACAGGTAACTTTCCAGAGCCAATGCTTTCCAAAGTAGTCCTACCTAATCCAAATGCTGTCCTTCCTCCAAAGAAGATTCCCAAGGAATTCATTATGAAGTACAAACGTGGAGAGATAAATCCAGTGTCAGCCTTGCATCAGTTTACACAAATGCAGTGTGTTCAACTTGACCTTAAGGAAACTGTAACAACAGGTAATGTTATGGCTCCTTATTTTGCCTTCTGTGCTGTGGTGGATGGTATTCAGTATAAAACTGGACTGGGACAAAATGAAAAGGAGTCTAGATCCAGTACAGCCAAGCTAGCCCTTGATGAGCTTTTGCAGTTGGATGATCCTGAATCAAGAAATGTAGAAACCTCAGGTGAATGTTCTGGTCATTGAATAGTATTTCTTTCCCCTCCTCTCTCCTCCATATATCCCCCCACCCCCATCTTGGTTGATAGATATATAAATAGGGACTGGGCCTTTTCATTGGTTTAGGGAACCTGTACTGAGAAACTTCTTGACCAAGCTTATGCTTATTCTGTCATTATTATTGGTTAATGCTACTTCCTTTCTTTTTTGCATTACAATTTTTTTGAGCTCATTATATTGCTTCCTATGTAGCTATGTTGGTTTCTTCAGAAGACTCTTTGGGATTATGTAGTCTGGCTATGTTCCTTCCCTCTTTTCCCCCCTTTAAGAACTTATTTTTCTATCCAGGTATCCCTTGAGTGATATTACATGACATTATATTGCTGGTCAGAATGAAGATCAGAGTAGCAGGTACTGTATTACCGTGGTTACTTCCTCTCTTTTTTATAATTGTACCTCTAGGCTTGACCATTTTGCCCTCAAACTCTTAATGAAACCTCCTAGGCAGAGCTCCCCAAATGACTTAGGTTTTCTCCTCCCTGAATGAGTCCATATTTACCTGGCCCATATTGACCTAATTATCCCAAATGGTGGCTCCATGAGCTATGAGGAACACCACTAGAGAACTAGAAATTGGAGAGAAACAACCAGAAAGCTTTGGCAGTGATATGCACCCAAAACTGTGTGGGGGCAAAAAACCCTCACTGAAGGGAGCTGCAAAGGAGGCCCAGCTGTTGGCCCCCATCAAAGACCTGCTGTATTAAATGAACATTTATTTGTATTCATATTTTTCTTGTGTATGTATATATTTTTATGATTAATAAACTGAAAATTATATAAACTATGAATTAATAAAATAAAAATTAGCTTAAAAGAAAAAATAACTCAATAAATTTTTCAAAGGAAATTACATCATACAAACTCCTTTTTTATGGATGAAGAAAATGAGGTTCAGAGACTTGTTTATTGTCACCAGGGTAAATCTAGCCTAGAATAACTCAGATCTGAATGCCAGTCCAGTGTCATTTTTGTAGCCATATACTGCCTCCCTTATAGGACCTTAGAATGAGTGTAACACATCTATAGATCAGATTTTATAAATCAGAAACTCAAACAAAGAACCAATGTAGAAAAAAGAAAATAGCACTTTCTCTTCCTTGGGGTAGCATCCAGCCATGACTCAGTGGCATGTATTTCTTCATCCTCGTCTTAGAATGTGTCTTGCCAGTTTGTGGGCATGTCTCTTCACCTCCCCCAAGGCTTTTGCTAATACCTTCATGACAACACATATTTGCAAGGTTCATAAAACCTGACTGGTAACTATGTAAGTCCTAGACAGAGGTTGACATGGTGGAACAGCTTTCATTAACACTATTAAAAGATTTTCAAACTATTATGTAGTTAAACATGAATAGTGAGTTTGTAGTTCAAAGAACATTTTCATTTAGAGAAAGCACTCACACGTAATAATGTCAGGTACCCAAAGCCAAATCCAATTCCACTAATCTTATGCTTTATTGCAGTCATTTCACATGTTTTCATTAAACCCAATTCATTCAGTTCACTGCAAGCCAAGCTCTGTTGGCTACTTTGCCTTTCAAGTCAATTGTGTTGACATGGTTTATGTAATTCCCCAATTGAATTTCCAAAGCATTAGTTCTAGAAAACTTTGAAGGTACATACTAGTTTCCATTTCACATGTCCCAGTCCCCAGAACAGTACTTTCCAGCAAAGAATTCAAAGGTTCTTGATTTCAAAAGATGTTTACAGAGGAGAATGGTTTGTTTCCAAAGAACCAGTCTAAATTTGGATTTAATTTCTCGTTTTGGGTGCGGCTTGGTTGCACAGTGAATAGAGCACCAGCCCTGGAGTCAGGAGGACCTCAGTTCAAATCTAGATTCAGACACTTAACACTTACTAGCTGTGTGACCTTGGACAAGTCACTTAACCTTGTTTCCCTCAGTTTTTCAGATATAAAATGAACTGGAGAAGGAAATAGAAAACCACTCCAGTATTTTTTCCAAGAAAACTGCAAATAGGGTCACAAAGAGTCAGACACAACTGAACAACAACAATATTTCCCTTAGGATTTCCTTTTTCCCACAATGCCATGTTAAGTCCCAAGATAAAGATAAGCAGTGAGTAGAAGGCATCTGGAAGATGGTTTTAGGGAGAAGTTTAAAATAAGAAGGGGTGAGGAACAATTTTGAAGTATGAATTCTAAAATGACCCACTTTAGATGCTGTGACTTGCATAAGAAGGCAGCTACAAGATTGCTGAGAAATCAAAGTAGATCCATTTGAGACAAAAAACATTTTTTTTGCATAAAAGGGACCAGGAATGTTTCTTTAAGTTTCTTAAACTTAGGCAACTTAGATGGAATTTGCACCTATTTCTCATCCCCTGATCCCTCTTACAGACACTGCTAATATTATTGGGCAGGGAAAATGTAGATACTGAAAAAAAGAAAGCAAGGCTCAGTGAGGCAGCAGAAAACAGCTGAGAAATCCTGCCTGAGAATGAAGAATTTCCACTGGGAAATGTGAATAACATAAGATGACAATAGGTAGAGACAGATGTAAAATTCAAAGACATGACAAGGGATTAAAGGACATCCTAATAATTGAGAGTTGACTTGACCTGAACTTCCTTTTCAGCTTGAATATTTCTGCTGAATTCAAGAGCAGAGAAACAAAGTAATGAAACCACAGGGAAGGGATAAGATATAGCTGTGCAAAAGAATGCAGAAGAAAAAGAATCTTAAAGTAAGAAGGAACCTTAGAGGTTGTCTAGTCAAACCCTGTATACAGTGTAGGGCATTCCTTCTTGAGCCTATGATTATGTGGTTCTTTCAACAAACATTTACTATGAGCCTGTTTTATATAAAAGTCTCTACCTGGGAAAAGGATCTGTGATTTTTTTAGAAAAACTTCCTCTACTCAAGGCATCACATCTGCTTAAGACTGATGTTAGATCTCAGACACATGCCTGAGGCATATAGGATTTGGAATTAATTTCCCCAATCATATAGCTACTAAGAGCTACAGAGTAGGTTGGGAATGGGATCTCCTGGACTTGAGTCCATGACCAGTAAGTACTCAATCTGCTAAACCATGGAGATTAAACAAAATTTAAGTATGTGGTCCCAATTGTCATGAAACCTATGGCTTAGTAGGGAAATGTGATATATCCACTGATGATTAGAAAACAAAATAGTGCACTTTGGGTGCAAATGGGAGGTTGAAAGCAAAGTGTTATATGAGGATTTCTCTAAGCTCTAAATTTTTAATTCTATGAGCAGTGACTTATGACAGCAAAAAAATATTATTTAGGAGGTCATAATTCTGTTGTACTTTACCACTGTGAGATCACAGTTGAAAGACAGAATCAGAATCATAGGTTTAGAACAAGAAAAGACTTCAGTGGTTTTCTAAGCCAAGCCCATTGATAAATAAATTATGAAAGTGAGACTCTAGGAGGCTCAGTGATTCCACCAAGATTATACAGGCAATAACCAACAGAGGCTGAATTTGAACCCATGTTCTCCTAGGCAAGCAAATAAGAGAAGAAAATAAGCATTTATTAAGAAGCTCCTATGTACTAGGTGCTTTACAAATATTATCTCATTTCATTCTCACAACAACCCTGAGAGGAAGGTGTTATTAGTACATTGTCTACATTATCATCATCATCGTCATCTTCATTTTACAGTTGAGTAGACTGAGTCCAATAAAGGTTAAATAACTTGTCCAAGATCACAGTGGTAGTAAATATCTGCTAGACTTGAAGGTTGATTTTATTCATTCCAAATCCAGAGCTTTGTCTACTGTGTCGTAGAGTTATCTCTAGGGAAGTTAGTGCATGGTCCAGGAAGAGATAGGAAGGGCTGAGATCAAAGTTGCAAGTGTGAAGCAAGGGAGATGAAGGAGACCTTATATTTGATCTAATTTTTCAAACTAAAGTAGAAATCAAGGTTTAACCTGAGAGGGAAGGGGAAGTTCCATGGTCTTAAACATAGGAAAAGTTTGAAACAATAACTCATTGTAGTGTTGTAGAACAAATGAAGAAATGTTCATGTTTACTCATGATTGGTAAACTTATATTAAAAAGATATTTAAGAAAAGACTGAAAAGACTTTAGTAGTTAATCCCCAATTGTTATAAAATAACATGAAAATATTTATCAGGTTCAGTTGACAAGGTCACATGGGTTCTAAATCTGGGATGTGTGTATCACCAGAGCTTGTGTGAAACTTGTCAAAGCAACACAGGTAAGAGCTGGTAATTAACTACATTAGTGTATTCAAACACTCCAGAAATCTTGAATTGATTTCCAATCAATGAAGTAACAAAATTTTTGTTCTATCTTTGGAGATTAAAAAAAAATTAACCAATGTCAATTTTATTTCCTATATGCATATTCATAGGGAATCCTGGACTTTATCTCCTTTTATATCAAATAGGATATGTGAGAGGATTTGTTGAAAAGTCAAGTGATGCAAATATGAACATGATTAAAATCTCTTTCACTAGAAGCAATCAGAAACATGAAGTTAGGAGAAGTGAAGGTGCGTGTAGGGAGTGATTAGGCACTGAGAATTACACATGGCATGAATGTTAAGAGGACAGGGAAGGAAGAGATTCAAGTGCAGGGATGTGTAGTTTAATTGGGCTATTATATGAGTTAAGACTGAAGAGAAAAAAAGAAGTTAAGGTCAGGTTAGAACTAATGAATTAATTGGTTGTTTTCCTTCATTCTCAAAGAGGAACAAAATGATATCACTATTGGGGTCAAGGTACAGTATACCCTACTATGACTGATCAGAATAATATGATCTGAGACTCTACTACAGGTTGAGCACAAATATGAACATTTGGGGTGGAGAGGTCTCTAAATTTGTGCATCTCACATTTCTTTTGAAGGACTGCAATTCTGCTTTGCTCATAGAGTGTGGAGCCTTTTTGATGCAGGCACACCATGCTGGTTGGTAATTTTGCAATGTCTCCCATGTCTGACAATTGATTTTAAAGTTTTTCTTAAAGAGAGACCTTGCAGTATCTTCATATCACTTCTTCCGACCACCACGTGAGAGTTTGCTTTGTATGATTTCTCTGTAAAATGGTCTTTTAGGGAAATTGCTCAGCCAATGGGAGTTGCTTTCACTGCAGTAGGATTTAAATGCTTGGCAGTTCAGCTTGAGAAAGAACTTCAATGTCAGTTATATTATCTTGCTAGGTAATCTTCAAAATCTTGCTAAGGTGATTTAAATGGAAGTAATTCAGTTTCTTGGCATGGCACTGATATACTGTCCAGGTTTCACTGGCATACAACACTGAGGTCAACATAATACCTCTGTAGACTTTCAGTATGGTCAGCAGTCTACTACGTCTTCTTTCCCGTATTTTCCTTCAGAGCCTCTTAAACACTGAGCTAGCTATTGCAATGCATGCATCAATGTCATCATCTCTGTGTATATCCCTGGTAAGTATACTGCAAAGATAAGTGTGCTTATCCAAAGATCCACAATTTCTCCATTTACTGTAATCGTTAGTTCCATGTATGGATGATGCGGTGCTGGCTTATGGATAACCTCTTTTCTTGGCATTTATTTTTCAGTCAAAATTAGCAGAAGTAGCAAAGAATGAGTTGATGATTTGTGGAATCTCAGTCTCAAAGACTGCATCAAGTGAATAAAAAAATCACCCATCAACTCTTCCTCTCCTTTAGTCTTGACTTGTAGCCTTTACAAATTATATGATTTACCATTAGTAATGTAGCTGACTTTGATGCAATTTTCATCTTCACTGAGGGCATCTGACAATATTGATGAAAACATCATTTAGTGCTCATGAATAAAGAGAACACAGAGGGAGAAAGAAACTGGATATCATGATGAGGATGAATATCAAGCTTCAGAAGCATTTGACAGAGAGAGAAATTGAGGAACAAGTTATGAAGAGAGAATGTCAGTTCAGAGCTCAATATCATGGCAGTAGCCCCAGAAGGGGTAGTGGAGGCTGAACTGAACTTATGCTCACAACTGGCTCTATAATTGCATGTCAAGAAGGTAAGACTTAGGCCCAGACTCATAGTACTTCATATATGGGGCAATCATTTACTCTGGATCTCCTTTGGCCCTCTGAAACTTGGTTTTATGGCATGTGAAAGTCCCATTCTGCCCAATAATTGTGGTTCTGTCTTTGAGAGACTTAACAGCTTTTCAGATATTTGAAGACAATCATCAGGGCACACCCATTCCCAACTCTTAGTCATTACATCAATTGATGATAGAATTGATTCAGTAGTAACTCTTTTGTACATTACTATTGTTTTCAATAACGCTTCCTCCCCAAAACAATTCAACCCTCCCTTATGATGAAAAGTAAATGTGTCAATCAAAATAAAACACATTGACCATGCTTTAAAAAGTATACCTCATCCTACAACAATTGTCTACCACATCCATGTCAAGAGGTAGAAGAATCTTTGTCTTCTTCAAAATAAACAAAGCCTGGAAGGAGCCAAGATGGAGGCATAGAAGAAGGAAGACTCACTGAGCTTCCCCCATAACCACCTCAAATGCCTAAAAAAATTACTCTAAAGAAACTTTAGGGCTACAGAACCCACAAAGTGATAGAGAGAAACAAACCTCCTACTGAAGACAACCTGGCAGGCCACCAGGACGGGTCCATTGAAGCCTGCTCAGTGCAGGGCCAAACTCTTGTGAACCCATAATTTTAGCTCCAGGATGGCCCAATTTGCCACAGCTGGAGGGACTTCAGGAGAGTGGATCACCAGCAACTGTGGAGGTTTCTAGACTTATCAACCCATAAATGCCAAACACAAAGTGAGAGGTCAATGGAATTCGAGAAGAGGTGGATTTAGAGTATGGTCCAGCCAAGAAGTGGTTGAGGCATGGTGGCTGAGCAGCCACCTCCACATGACTGCTTCAGAGCTCCTGGCCTGCAGATTGTACGGAGACCAAGCAATCATTCTGAGGAGTAATCACTCTTGCTTTAACCTGCTTGGATCTGGATTGATGTCTAAAGTGGAGATCCTAGGGTGGGTGACCAGGTGCCAGAGCTTGTGGAGGCTTCAGAGAGGGCACCCAAAGGGCATCCAACCAATAACTCTGTCAGCTTCAAAAACCACAGGGATTTGGGACAAAGCTCTCCTCTCTGGAAGCAGAGTTCTTCTGTGGCATAAAGCTCAAAAGTCAAGTAATTGAACGGCAACATGAGCAAGCAAAGGAAGCAAAGCAAACACAGCAATCTGACTATAGATTCCTTTTTCTCAGGACAAAAAGGAACAAAACATAGAATGGCAGGAAGAAAACAAAGTCAGAACTCCTGCACCAAAAGCTTCCAAGAAAAATATGAACTGGTTACAGGCCATAGAGGAGCTTAAAAAGGATTTTGAAAACCAAATAAGAGAAGTGGAGGAAAAATTGGGAAGACAAATGAGAATGATGTAAAAAAATCATGAAAAGAGAGTCAACAACCTGATTGAAGAAAATAACACCTTAAAAATTAACTAACTCGGGGACAGCCAGGCAGCACAGTGAGTAAGAGCACCAGCTCCAGTGTTGGGATGACCTAGGGATCGAATCTGGACTCAGACACTTAGCACCCACCCAGAAATAACTGGCTGTGTAACCTTGAGCAAGTTACTTAACCCCAATTGCTTAGGGGCAGCCAGGTGGCTCAGAGAGTAAAAGCACCAGCTCCACTGTCGGGATGACCTGGGGATCAAATCTGGGGTCAGATAATTAGCACCACACACAGAAATAACTGGCTGTGTAACCTGAGCAAGTTACTTAACCCCGATTGCTTTAAAAAAAATAGACTGGGGTGGAGCCAAGATGGCAGAGTAGAAGGAGGACCTCCCCTCTGCTCTGGCTTCTACCTTCCCCAATCCATGTAAAAAGGGGACTCTAAACAAACTTTGGAGCTGCAGAACCCACAAAATGACACAGAGAAGCTAACCTCCCACTGAGGACAGCCTTGCAGGCCAGCAGAAATCGGCCAGTGCAGTACTCTGGGAGCCGAGCCTAGCCCCAAGCCAAGGCTTTAGCCAATGGCAGGCCTGACAAGCCCCAGCCAGAGGGACTCCAGATCAGCAATGGCTGTGGTCCTGTCCAGATTTATCAACACAGAGATGACAAGGACAAAGTGAGAGGTCGGTGCAGTCTGGACTTTGGGACCAGTAAGTGGGAGTGTGTAACTTTTCACCCCAGGTCGAGAAGACTCTGAGCCACTGGGACAGCCAGCCAGTGCCACATGGTGGCTTTAGGAACTGGAGTGCAGAGTGTAGGGGGACCAAGCACCAGTCTGAGGGGTAATCGCTCTTCCTTTAACCTGCTTGGATCTGAATTGCAGTCTAGGGTGGAGGTCCTGGGGTATATGTCCAGCTTGCCAGAGTGTGTGGAGACCTCAAAGAGGGTACCCATCTAATACCTCTGGCAACTGAGAAAACCCTAGCATTTGGGATGAACGCTCCCCTGTCTGGTGGCAGAGTCCTACTGTGGCAAAAAGCCCAGGGTTCAAGTGACTGAGGGGCGACATGACCAGGCAAAGGAAACAAAGCAGAAAGAAGATTCCAACATTAGACTCCTATTTTGGGGACAAAAAGGAGCAAAGCATGGAACAGGAGGAAGACAGTGAAGTCAGAACTTCTGCAACAAAAGCTTCAAAGGAAAATACAAGCTGGTTAAAGGACATAGAGGACCTTAAGAAGCAGATAAGAGAAGTGGAGGAAAAATTGGGAAGAGAAATGAAAACAATGCAAGAAAATTATGAAATGAGAGTCAACAGCCTGACTGAGGAAAATAATACCTTAAAAACAGACTGACTCAAATGGCAAAGGAGGCTCAAACAGGCAATGAGGAGAAGAATGCCTTAAAAAGTCGAATTTGCAAGATGGAAAAAGAATCTCAAATGCTCAATGAGGAGAATCATGGCTTCAGAATTAGAGTGGAGCAAATGGAAGCTAATGACTTAATGAGAAACCAAGATGCTGTTAAAAGATCCAAACAAATGAAAGTATATAAGGCAATGTGAAATATCTCATGGGAAAAACCACTGACCTGGAAAATAGGTCCAGGAGAGATCATTTAAAAATTATTGGACTACCTGAAAGCCATGATCAAAGTAAGAACCTAGAAATCATCCTCCAGGAAGTTCTCAAAGAAACTGCCCTGATATTTTAGTATCAAAGGGCAAAATAGAGGTTGAAAGAATCCACCGATCACCTCCTGAAAAAGATCCCCAAAAGAAAATTACTAGGAATATTATAGCCAGGTTCTGGAGTTCCTAGATTAAGGAGAGAATATTAAAAGCAGCCAGGAAGAAACAATTTGAGTATTGTGGAAGCACAATCAAGATAACCCAGGATCTGGCAGTTTCTACATTAAGGGATCAAAGGGCTTGGGAATATGATATTCCAGAGGTCAAAGGAGCTAGTATTAAAACCAAGAGTCACCTACCCAGCAAAACTGAGTATCATGCTTCAGGGGAAAATATGGTCATTCAGTGGAATAGAGGACTTTCAAACATTCTTGCTGAAAAAACCAAAGTTGAACAGAAAATTTGACATTCAGATATAAGAAGCAAGAGAAGTATGAGAAGGTAAACAGGGAAAAGAAATCATAAGGAAATTATTAAAGTTGAACTATTTATATTCCCATATGGAAAAATGATAATTGTAACTCATAAGACTTTTCTCAGTATGAAGATATTTGAAGGGAATATATATATATATATATGCATATATGTATGTATAGGAGGATATATGTATATACAAATATATATGTGAGTGTGAGAATTTGTATGTTCATGTACACATAGACAGAGGGCACAGGATGAGTTGAGTATGAAGGAATAATATATAAAAAGTAAAATTAAGAGGTGAGAGGAATTTGTTTTGAGAAGAAGAAAGGGAGCAATAGATTAAGGTAAATTTTCTCACATAAAAGAGGCAAGAAAAAAACTGTTATAGTGGAGGCAAAGAGCAGGAAGGTGAAAGGGAATAGGATAACCTGATTCTCATTGAATTTGACCTAAAGATGGAGTAAAATACACAATAGGGAATCTTACCCTACAGGAAAATAGGGGTGAAGGGGATAAGAGGGGGGAGAATAGAAGGGAGAGCAGATTGGGGGAGAGGGTAGTTAGAAGCAAACATTTTTGAAAAGGGATAGGGTCAAAGAAGAAAATAAAATAAGTGGGGAGTGGGATAGGATGGAGGGCAATATAGTTAGTCTTTCACAATATAAGTACTATGGAAATGATGTGGGTAGCTACACATGTACAGTCTATATTAAATTGCTTATCTTCCCAGTGGGGGTGGGTGAGAAGGGAAGGAGAGCAAATCTGGAACTCAAAGTTCTAAAAATAAATGTTTAAAATTTTGTTGTTGCTGTTGTTATTGTTGTTTTACATGCAACTGGGAAATAAGATATACAGATACTAGGATATAGAAACTGATCTTTCCCTACTAGAAAGTTAGGGAGGTGAAGCGGGAGTATATAAGAGAGAACAGATTGGGAGAAGGAGTATTCAGTAGGCTTGCTATTTTGGGGTGGGGGTAGGGGAACGATGGGGAGAGAAAAAATTATAACCCCAAATCTTATGGAAATGAATGTTGAAAACTAAAAATAAATAAATTTAAATTTTTTTCAAGATAAAAAAAGAAATTATCAAGCAAAATAGCCCTGATATTCTAGAACAAGAGGGCAAAATAGAAATTGAAAGAATTCACCAATCACCTTTTGAAAAAGATCCCCAAAAGAAAACTCCTAGGAATATTATAGCCAAATTCCAGAGTTCCAAAATCAAGGAGAAAATATTACAATCAGTCAGGAAGAAACAATTTTAGTGTTGTGGAAACACAATCAGTATAACACAAGATCTAGCAGTTTCTACATTAAGGGATCAAAGGGCTTGGGAATATGATATTCCAGAGGTCAAAGGAGCTAGGATTAAAACCAAGAATCACCTACCAAGAAAAACTGAGTATAATGTTTCAGGGGGAAATATGGTCATTCAATGAAATAGAGGATTTTCAAGCATTCTTCATGAAAAAAAAAGAGAGCTGAACAGAAAATTTGACTTTCAAATACAAGAAGCAAGAGAATATGAGAAGGTAAATAGGAAAAAGAAATCATAAGTAATTTATTTAAGTTGAACTATTTACATTCCTACATGGAAAAATGATAATTGTTACTCATAATACTTTTCTCAGTATGAAGATAGTTGATGGGAACGTGTATGTGTGTGTATAGATATATATATATATACACACATATGTATGTATGTATGTATACATATACATATATATATAGGAGTGCATATAGATATGTCTGTGAGTTTGGGCATATGTATGTACATGTATAAATAGACAGGGCACAGGATGCATTGAATATGAAGGGATGATATCTAAAAAAATAAAATTAAGATGTGAGAGAGGAATTTATTGGGAGATGGAGAAAGGGAGAGATAGATCAGGGTAAATTATCTCATATAAAAGAGGCAAGAGAAAACTGTCACAATGGAGGGGAAGAGCAGGAAGGTGAAAGGGAATGGGACAACCTGATTCTCACTAAATTTGGTTTAAGGAGAGAATAACATACACATTCAACTGGGTAGCTAACCCTACAGGAAAGTAGGGGAGAAGGGGATAAGAAGGGTATGATAGGAGGGCATATTGGGGGAGAGGGTAGTTAGAAGCAAATAGTTTTGAAAACAGACAGCATCAAAGAAGAAAACAGAATGATTGAGGGGCAGGATAGGAGAGAGGGAAATATAATTAGTCTTTCACAATATAACTACTATGGAAATGTTTTGTATAACTACTCATGTACAGCCTATATTGAATTGCTAATATTCCCAATGGGTATGTGTGAGGAGGGAAGAAGGGAAAGAATCTGGAACTCAAAGTTTTAAAAACAAATGTTTAAAAATGTTTTTTTAAAGGCAACTTGGATATAAGATATACAGTCACTGGGGTATAGAAATCCATCTTGCCCTACTAGAAATTTGATGGGGGGTATGTAAAGGGGAGGATATAAGAAGAAACATATTGGGGGAAAGGGTATTCAGTAGGCTTGCTATTTTGAGGTGGTGGTAGGGAAAAGACAGGGAGAAAAATTTGTAACTCACAATCTGGTGTAAACAAATGTTGAAAACTAAAAATAAATAAATAAATTGGAAAAAATAAAAAAAAAGAAATGATGAGTTCAGTAATTTTAGAAAAAAACATGGAAAGACTTAAATGAAATAATTAAGAGCAAAGTGAGAAGAACCAAGAGAACACTATATATAGTAACAGCAATATTGTTTTAAGAATGGCTTTTGAGGTAATATGTTAATTTGTCTATTACAAATACCCAAATTAACTTTAAAAGACATATGAAGAAAGAGGCTATCTACATAAAAAATAACTGTTAAATAGAAGGACATACAGAATAACTTTACAAATATATACCTATTTTTGTGTATCGGTACCATCTCCTAGGGCAGGAGGAGGGAAGAAAAAAAGGAAAAAAATAAATTTTCATGATAATTTTGTTGTATATTTGAAAGGAATAGAAAGTTGTTCATCACAGATTTGCTGTCTCATATACAATCATCTTGTTAAGGAAATGATTGTTTTATTCCATAAATTAAATAGGAACTAAAAATTAATTACTGTCATACAGATTTACAATGGAAGGTAGGATTTGAACGTGGGTTCTATGACTCCAGGACTACTGTTATATCCACCATATCTCAATGTTATGTTATGTCTTGTGAGATCAGTCCAGCTGCCAAGTTTCAGAAACAATGCACATAACCAACCTCCTGGACTTAGTTAATAAACTGGCTACCAAAGACATCTCACATACAACAGAGATTCCAATGTATGTCATTCTCAGTGTAATCAGTGACCATAAACCCTCTACCTAATTCATATGTGGAATGTCCAATACAACTGCCCCTGCAGTAATCCTGACTCTGATCATCACAAGCCCCTAAAAGATTTTTTGCTGCCCATCCTGCCCATGTTATGACTAGCTATTTTTCAGTTTCTCTTCCTCTAGTCACTGATTTAGGAATTTTTAATTCACTTTTTCACTTCACCATCTTGACCCGTATGGCTGATCTGTTCAAATCAAGGCTTTCTAATGAGGCAAAATATCTCTCCTCATTCATACCTTCCTTTCCCTTCCCTTTTATCTGTCTCAATATTGACCCTAACTTGTCCACAATCATTTTTCTACTGTATCTATCACATTTTTCCCAACTCTTCACTGAGATATCCAGTCACTAAGTCATTCTGTGTTCCCCCAATCCATCATTGCTACTCTGGTCTCATCTTCCTCTCTTCACTATCTTGACCCTATATTGACCAGTTAACCATATATTGCCATGTACATTCAAATTCTTTGTCCCTCTTTTCTGCTGATATTTATGCCTTGCCAACACTTACCAGTCAATGATTCCAATAATCTTTCTTCTCTTGTCATAATCCCATGTTGCTGAGTCACATAAGTAGGCCAGTTGGGTCCACCACAAATCCCCATTATCTAATCTCAACAGAATTTACTACTGGATAATTATCATTTTTTAATTCTTTCTGGATTGATTCTCTTACACACCTTTCAGTGCCAGTTCCAGGTATTCTCTCTGTCTAAGGCCACTATAATCCCCTCTACACAAAACATACCCATGCTCTGCATCAGACCTTCCTTTCCATTTCAATTGGAAAATTGGGGACATCAATTGTGTGTTGCTTCATTTACCATAAGAAAAAAAATGAAAAAAAGAAATTTACACAATAATGTTGTTGTTTATTTGAAAGGAACAGAAAGCACAGCTTTAAGATCTCTGATGCATTCATTCATCCTATTTTCTTCTCCTCTAGTTTCTAAGAAAAGGGCTGGTCTTCCTGTCAAATGCCACTCTTCTACATGGACCCTAGATCTCAATCCTTCCCATATCTTCCAGGAACTTGGTCCTTCAGTTATTTCTTTCTTCTCTCAACTTCATTCTCTCTCCTTACAAGTATTCTTGTCCAGAAGCAAGACTCCTTAAAAGCCTTCAATTGACAAAGCAAGGCCCTTAAAATGCCTTCATTCCACAATGTCGTCCACTGAATCTAACAACTAAAATTACCCCTCCGAAGCTTCTAGGAGTTAATTTAACCTTGCTACATTCGTGACCTACCTATCAACCCTCTAAAATCAGATTTCCAAACCTATCACTATTTAAATAGCCTTTCTTAAGGATATCAGTTATCTCTCAGTAGTTCAATTTAACTGACTTTTCCCAGTGTTCATACTCTTTAGCCTCTCTACAATTTTAGACACTGCTGACCGTGTGATCTTCCAAAATACTCTCTCCTTTCTTAGCTTATCAGGAAACTTTTTTCTTCCTTTTCCTACCTATCTTCCAAATATTGTTGATTCTACTTATATACTATCTTTACATATTTAGCCCCTCCATTCTACAATCATGGACACCATCGTAGTTCAAACTTTATATTGTCTCTTGCTTAAACTAATATTAGCAGCTTCTTAATTGGTTTTGTGACTTTCAGACTCTCTACACTCCAATGCCTAGTCTACAAAGCTACCTAAGTAATTTTTGTAAAGTGCACCTTTGATTATGTCACTCTCCTTCTCCTAAACCTTCAGGGACTCCCTGTTACTTTCAGAATAAAATACAAATTCCTCAGATTGGCATTTTAGGCTCTTTCAAACTATATTCACGTGATTCTCCTTCCTAGACTCATTAAGCCAATGGTCTTCTATATATCTGCATGAGCAACACCTAGGTGTAATCCCCTCTCATCTCTCAGAAAACTTATCTTCCTAAAAAGTTTAACATTTGTCACTTCTTTCTGCTTCCAGGAGTTAATATTCTTTCCCTCCTTAACTTGACTGGTTTTACTATATCAACTTCACTTATCTCCCCAGTAAAATGTAAGTTTCTTGAAGTCAGTACCTTAAATTTTCACCTTTTATCCTCAGATTTGAGAATACATTGCCTTGAATATCCCATGTTGCCTTCTATCCTAGAAATTTAGACATTTGGAAAGACACCATAAGCTCTCCACTTTCCTTTTTCCTCATCCCTTTCCATGTCTTGTTCTAAGAATGAATAATAAAAAATCAACACCACCATTACTTTAGAAAATGGCATGATAATGAATTGTACAGTGGCTCCACTCACCAACCCTGTGACTCCACAGACCCAAACTCTTTTCCTTGGTTATAACACACCTATTTGTGCTTACTCAATCTATTAGAATAAACTGTCCTTGAAACAAGGACTATGCAATTTTTGTATTTATAACAGTGAAACTTGCTGCTTGGTATATAATATGTGCATCTAAAATAGGTACTTAATAAATTTTGTGGAATCAAATTAGGTAACTATTAAATAAAGGAAGTTTGGATAGTTTGAAATTACTCATCTTTCTTAAATTCATACGGGTTTGTAGCGATCAATGTTTCCTTTTCCAAAAGGACCCAATTTATTTTGGTAAACAAGAGAGAAAACAGTTGTTCTTCTCTCCCAATCTTTTCTAATATTCCAATACTGTAATATTTTGTCCAAAATCCTCATCTATGTTTTCTTTAAACAAAAAAAAATCTAAGAGGGAAGGAAGGAATGAAGGAAGAAAGAAGGGAGCAAGGGAGGAAAGAAGAAACAGAGAGAGACAAAGGGAGTGAGGAAAAGGAGGGAAGGATGAAAGAGAGGAAAGAAGATAGGTACAGAAAGAGGGAGGCAGGGAATTTTTTTTTTTTGCTTTAGCATTAAAAGAAAAAATGACCTAAGTTTTTATTGGACCTTTATGATAATATTCTGACTGTTCTGTCCCACATACAGATTTGCCTGTGTTTTAATATTCTTTATGTCATCTTTCCATAGGATCATAAACCTCCACCCCTAAAAAAAAACCTCAAAGAAACAAAAAACAAATCCTCAGAATTAGAAGGGATCTCACAACCCATTCCATTTAAAACATACCTGAACAAGAATATCTCTTTATTACGCATATGCTATTTAGTTGTGGGTAAATATTAGAAACCATGAGTTTTATTATTGCCCCTCTTGGATATTGCTTCCTATGAATTACTTGACTTCTTGCCCCTAATATTCTTTTGTCTTTTATCACACAAATTCCTCTTTATGGAACTGGCTTGGGAGATTTATAGAGGCAGTTTTTCTCTTTTCCCTTCCATTTTCACTTTAAAGCCTTCTTTAACCTGAAAAGTTTAAAATCTTCTGTTTAAAATTTGGTGCCTCAGAGGCCTCTCCAGGAAAGCACATCAGTTTCTTTACATGTCTCCCTTTTCTTCCTCATTAGCATAATTCACAATCATTAGACTTTAGTGTATTAGAGCTTTCCTCAAGCCCTTTAAGACTCTCATAGTCTTCTGGTCATCTGATTCTATCCTTACTCTGAATATACTTTCCTAAAGTCAAGGGTTATAAAATTTTAGAGCTAAAAAGACTTTAAAGGTCATCTAAGATATTCTTTCAGTTGCTATTAACACATTTCAAGAACACATGATCACATTCTCCCAAGGTTCTTGCTACTTAGATGACTGACCCTTATTAGATGGATTGTTTTAGAGGAAGTAATTATTTTTCACTTTGTTTATTGAGTTTGAGTTATTAAGACACATCTAGGACTCCTTAGAAAGACCTTCACTTATTTATATTTATATAATTTCATTTTGAAAATTCTAACCACACCCATGACAATCTGTGAAACTAAAATGCAGGTACAAAAAATATTCCTCATTAAGCACAGGTTTCACCATGTCACTTGGTGACTCTTCATTGTCCATAAGGTAAAATACAAGAGCCTGGAATATAAGGTCTGAAATTTTAAAGTCTGACCCCTACCTTCCTTTCTAGCCTTATTTGTCATGATACTCCTCTCCACAAAGTCAATTTTTCAGCCAACCTAGGCCAGTAGCTTTCCCCCAAACTCTGCACCCTTCTTGTCTCCAAGAATTCCATATACTGGGTTGCTTTCCTTCTCATCTCTATCTCTCAGAACCCTCATCTTCCTTCAAGGCACAGCTAAGGTGCCTATAAATTAAACAAAGAAAGATAAATGAGTGAGAGAAAAGTTAAATGATTTGCTCAGAATCACATAGCTAAGAAGGGTGCAAGGCTGGATTTAAACTCAAGCCTTCCTGACTCCAAGTCCAGTAACTGCACCACCTACTTACTCTTTTAACATTTCAAAATTATAATTAAAATATTTTTAGTCTTAGCCTTTCAGTGAACAGGGTGCTGAGTATAGTGCTAGTCTAGGGGATCCCTAGTGAAGTGAAGGAATGGGAAAATAGAACTCCTTGAATACTCTAATTCCTCTGTCTTCCCAGCATGTTAACTAACATACCAGTAGCACACATAAGGCAGAAGGTGATGTGCTACGTCTTCCAAATAGCTTTAAATTCACTCTTCTGAGAAAGTAGACCCAAGATGGTGTAGAGGTAAGAACCCACCTGACCTGTTCCAACATTCCCATCTTAGCAACTTTAAGATAACTTGTAAAATAACCATTTTGAACCAGCAGAGCCAACAAGAGGCCAGAGTGAGGCATTTTCCTGCCTAAGACAATTTGGGAGGTTGGCAGGAGAGGTCTGTAGTACGAGGGCGGGGGCCAGGCAAGAGCAGAGCGGCAGCACCAGTAGCGAGTTCTAGAAAGGAGTCCAGAGCAGTAGGAGGAGCAACAAGAATGGCTTCAGGCATTTTCAGCCAAGAGACGTTAAGAGAATCAGGCAACTGGCGAAAAGGATATTGCAAAGGACCGTGTGCTAGCAGGCAGATTAGCTGGCACCGATCGACAGCTCTATTGCCCTAAGCGATTCTTGGTTACAGTTGCAGAACAGAGAAGATGCTCATAAAGGAAGATGGGTCCTGCTCCCATTTCAAAGGCAGAGAGGAATACAAAAGTTTACTACTACCGAGGAGTAGGGATTCTTCCTGAGTAAAGATGAGAGGACAGACCAGCAGGGCAGGGACCGTACCTTTCTCAGGATCACATCAGCTTGGAAGGACTAGAAAATTGCAGACCTCCAGAACTAGCTCTGAAAAGTAGTGAAAATTAAAACACTGGCAACAAGAGACAGGGTAAAAAGAGAGGAAGAAGAATAAAGGAAACAAATTAGGATGAAGGGAAATGCACAATTAGTAACCTCTAATATTGAGGAGAATGGAACAAGCTCATCCATAAAATGGAAGCAGATCAGAAACCTGAATCAGCAATATGACATTCATAAGAGACACATTCGAAACAGAAAGATGCATACAGACTTAAAATAGAGGGCTAGAGAAGAATGTATTATGCTACAACTAAAGTAAAAAAGATAGGCATAGAAATCATGATCTCAGACAAAGCAAAAGGGAAAATAGACCTAATTTTAAAAAGATAATCAGGGAAACTATATTTTGCTACATGGTACCATAAAAAATAAGATAATAAAATTTTGCAGCAGGCTTCTTTGATAAAAGACTTACTTCTCAAATTTATAGGGAACTGACTAAATTTATAAAAATAACAACTATTCCCCAGTTGATAGAATATCAAAGGATATGAACAGGCAGTTTTCAGAAGAAGAAATCAAAGTTACCTCTAGTTAGATGAAAAAATGCTATGGATCACTATTAATTAGAGAAATGCAAATTAGAACAACTTGGAGGTGCCATCTTACACCAATCAGAAATGACAGAGAAAAAATAGGCATGCTAATAAATTGTTGATGAAGTTGTAAACTGATCAAATTGTTCTGGAGAAGATGATCTATATTCTCATACGTTTGATTCAGTTCTCTATGTATTTGAGAAATTAAACCTTTATCAAAGATATTTGCTGTAAAAAATTTCCCAGTTTTATGCTTTCCTTCTAATCTTCATTGCATTGGTTTTGTTTGTGCAAAACTTTTACATTTTAATATAATCAAAATTATCCATTTTACATCTTGCAAAGGTATCTCTTATTTGGTCATGAATTCTTTATTTTTCCATAGATCTGATAGGTAAACTATTACTTGCTCTTCTAATTCATTTACAGTATAACCCTTTATTTCTAAATAATGTACCTATTTTGACCTTATTTTGGTATATGGTATAAGATGTTTGTCTATACCTAGTCTCTGCCATACTCTTTTCCACTTTCTCCAGCACTTTTTATCAAATAATGAATTCTTATCCCCAAAGATGGGGATATCCACAGGGTTTATCAAATGCTAGATTGCTATGATCATTTAATACTGTGTCTTGCATACTTAATCTATTTCATTGATATACCACTCTATTTCCTAGCTAGTAGCAGATAGTTTTGATGGTTAGAGCTCTATAATTCAGTTTACAATCTTTTTTATTTGCCTTCACATTTGTTTTCACTAATTCTGTTGATATTCTTGCCTTTTTGTTCTTCCAGATGAATTTTGTTATGTTTTTTTCTTACTCAATAAACTTTTTTAATAGTGTGATTAGTATGACACTGAATAGGTAAATTAATTTAAATAGAATTGTAATTTTTATTATATTGGTTCAGCCTACCCATGAGTAATTAATATTTTTCCAATTCCTTAGATCTGGCTTTATTTGTATGAGAAATGTTTTCTAATTGTGTTCAAATAGTTACAGGGTTTGTCTTAGTAGCTAGACTCCAAAGTACTTTATATAAACTACAGTTAGTTTAAAAGGACTTTTTCTTTCTCTCTCTTGCTGCTACATTTTGGTGATTATATATAGAAATACTAATGATTTGTGTGGGGTTAAGTCATGCAACTTTATTAAATTTGTTAATTATTTCGACCAGATTTTTTAGTTGATTCTTTAGGATTCTCTATAATTTTAATATAATATATAATTTAATATAATAATAATATAATATAATAAATTATAAATATAAAATATAATATAATAAATAATATAATATATACAGTATAATATATATAATATAATAAATTATAAATATAAAATATAATATAATATAATAAATAATCATTTAATATAATTAATATAATTCTCTATAAGTATAACATCATGTCATCTACAAAGAGTGATAGTTTTGTTTCTTTATTGCCTACTTTAATTCCTGTAATTTATTTTTCTTGTATTATTGATATAGCTAGAATATTAAATAATAGCGGTGATAATGTGCAATCTTGCTTCACTTCCTCTCTTATTAAGGAAAGTTTCTGGCTCATCATCAATTACAGATAATGCTTGCTGGTGGTTTTAAATAGATACTACTTTTCATTTTAAGGAAAACTCCATTTATTCCTATGGTTTCTAGTATTTTTTTCATACTCCATTAAATTTTATTTATTGTTTTAAATTTTTAAAATTAAATTTTATGTTTATTTTTAGCATTCACTTCCACAAGATATTGGGTTAAAAATTTACTCCCCATCTTTGCCCTACCCACCACCCTAAAACAGCGATCCCACTGTATATCCCCTCCCCAATATGCTCTCTCCTGTATCCTCCCTCAGGCCCCCCCAACTTTCCAGTAGGATAAGATGTATCTCTATACCCCAGCTCCTGTATATCTTATTTCCCAGTGTTCCAAATGTGTGTGTATGTATATATACACACATACACACACACACACATTTGTTTTTAAACCTTTGAATTCCAGATTCTATCCCTTCCTCCCTCATCACCCACCCTAACTAGGAAGATAGGCAATTCAATATACATTGTACACATGTAGTTATGCAAAACATTTCCATAGTGGATATACTGTGAAAGACTGACTATATTTCCTTCCATCCTATCCTATCCCCCTCTTGTTCTATTCTCTACTTTGACTCTGTCCCTTTTCAAAAGTGTTTCCTTCTAACTTCCCTCCCCCACCCCAACCTGCCCTCCCTTCCATCATCTGCCCTCTCATTCCCTTCCTCCCTTAATTTCCTGTATGGTGAGATAGTCTATTTAGTGTGTATGTCATTCCCTCCCTAAACCAAATTCAATGACAGTAAGGTTGACTCATACCCTTTTGCCTTCCTGTTCTTCCCCTCCATTGTAACAGTTTCCCTTGCCTTTTCTATATGAGATAATTCACCCCATTCTGTCTCTCCCCATTGGTTCTCATTATATTTCTCTCTCACCTCTCAATTTCACCTTTTAAGTATCATCCCTTCTTATTCAATTGGTCCAGTGCCCTCTGTCTATGTATACCTATACACACACTCCCATATGTATCCATATGCCCATATACCCTCCTATATATATATATATATATGTATGTATACATACACATTATATATGTGTGTGTGTGTATTCCCTTCAACTATTTTCATAGTGAGAAAAGTTTCATAAGCTACAATTATCATTTTTCCATGTAGAAATGTAAATAGTTCAACTTTGATAAATTCCTTATGATTTCTTTTCCCTGTTTACTTCTCAGGCTACTCTTGGTTCTTGTATCTGAATGTCAAATTTTCTATTCAACTCTAGTTTTTCATCAATAATGTTTGAAAGTCCTATATTCCACTGAATTATCATATTATCCCCTGAAACATTATACTCAGTTTTGCTGGGTAGGTGATTCTTGGTTTTAATCACAGTTCCTTTGACCTCTGGAATATCATATTCCAAGCCCTTCAATCCCTCAATGTAGAAGCTTCCAGATCCTGTGTTATCCTGATTGTGCTTCCACAATATTCAAATTGTTTCTTCCTGGCTGCTCCTTGACCAGGGAACTCCAGAACCTGACTATAATATTCCTAGGAGTTTCCTTTTGGGGATCTTTTTCAAGAGGTGATGGGTGGATTTTTTCATTCTCTATTTACCTTCTGGTTCTAAAACATCATGGCAATTTTCCTTGAGAATTTCTTGAAGGATGATTTCTAGGTTATTTTTTAATCATAGCTTTCAGGTATTCCAATAATGTTTAAATTATCTCTCCTGGATCTATTTTCTGGGTCAGTGGTTTTTCCCATGAGATATTTCACTCTGCCTTCTATTTTTTCATTTGTTTGGATTTATTTAATAGTATCTTGATTTCTCATAAAGTCACTACCTTCCATTTGCTCCAGTCTAATTCTGAAGGAATGATTATCTTCAGTGACACTTTGAGATTCTTTTTCCATCTGGCAAATTTAGATTTTTAAGGCATTTTTCTCCTCATTGGTTTTTGAGCTTCTTTTGCCATATGAGTTAGTCTATTTTTAAGGGGTTATTTTCTTCAGTCAGGTTGTTGACTCTCTTTTCATGATTTTCTTGCATCATCCTCATTTCTCTTCCCAATTTTTCCTCCACTTCTCTTATTTGGTTTTCAAAATCCTTCTTACACTCCATGCTTTGATCCTTTTTGTATCCAAAAAAGGAATCCAAAGTCAGATTGCTGTGCTTCCTTTGCTTGCTCATGTTGCTACTCAATTACTTGACTTTTGAACTTTTTGTCATAGTAGAACTCTACTTCCAGAGAGGAGAGCTTTGTCCCAAATTTCTGGGGGTTTTTCAGCTTCCAGAGCTCTTAGTTGACTGCCTCTCTGAAGCCTCCACATGCTCTGGTTCACTGGGCACCCAAACCAGGACCTCCACCCTAGACAACAATCCAGATCCAAGCAGGTTAAAGAAAGGGCACTTACCCCTCAGAATGGTTGCTTGGTCCCCCTACAGTCTTCAGGCCAGGAGCTCTGAAGCAGCTATGCAGCTGCAGCCACCATACCTCAGCTGCTTCTCCCTCCAGGGGGTAGAGCCTGGACCACACTCCCAGACTCCCTGCTCCCAAAGTCTACACTGACCTCTCACTTTGTGTTTGGCATTTATGATAATTCTGGAAATGGACACAGCTGCTGGTGATCTACTCTCCCAACATCCCTCTAGCAAGGGCTAGTTGGCCCTCCCTGAAGCTAAAACCATGGGCTCACAAGAGGCTGGGCTCTGCTTCCAGCTGGCTGTGATGGACCATTCCTGTCTGCCTGCCAGGCTGTCTTCAGTGGGAGATTTGTTTCTCTCTGTCTCTTTGTGGATTCTGTAGCCCTAAAGTTTGTTTAGAGTCATTTTTTATAGGTATTTGAGGTGGTTATGGGGGGAGCATAGGGAGTTTTCCTGCTTCTACACCACTATCTTGGCCCTGTTCCCGCAGTTTCTAGTATTTTCAATAAGAATGAATATCATATTTTTGGGGAAAAGCTTTGTCTAAATCTATGTACATAATCATATGATTTTTGCTGATTTTATTATCATCAGTTATACTGATAGTTTTCCTACCATGTTTTTCAGGCATAAATTCCACCTGGTCATAGTTTATGATCTTTGTGATATATTGCTGAAATCTCTTTGCTAGTACTTTATTTAAATTTTTTCATCAATCTTCATTAGGATAATTGATGTATAGATTTCTTTCTCTGTTTTTGTTCTTCCTTGCTTAGGCAAAAGCAACATATTTGTGTCCTAGAAGGAATTTAGTAGCTATTTCTTTTCTTCTTTTTCCAGATATTTTATATAATATTAGGTTAAATTGTTCTTTGAATGTGTGGTAGAATTCACTGTAAATCCATCACTTCCTGGTGATTTTTTTTCCTTAGGGAATTCATTAATGGTTTATTTAATTTTTTTTTCTAATATAATCCATTTCACTTTGATTGTCAGATTTATTGGCATATAATGAGGAAAAAAGCTCCTAACAATTACTTTGATTTTATCTTAATTGATGGTGCATTCACCCTTTCTTTTTTTGATAATTTATAATTTGGTTTTCTTTTCTTCCAATTGACCAATGGTTTATCTATTTTGTCTTTTTTTCATAAAACTACCCCCTTGTTTTATTTATTAGTTCAATATTTTTTACTTTCAACTTTATTAATCTTTCCCTTGATTTTTATGATTTCTAATTTGATGTTTAATTGGAAATTTTTAATTTGTTCTTCTACTAGTTTTATTTTCATTGTATGTCCAATTCTTGGATCTGCTCTTTCTCTATTTTTAATTATTTAGAGAAATATTTTTTCTAAATTACTGCTTTAGCTACAGCTTACAAATATCATTATGTTGCCCCATTGTTTTCATTCACTTTAATAAAAACTATTTATTGTTTCTATAATTTGTCCTTTGACTCAATGATTCTGTAGGATTACATTATTTAGTTTCTGATTATTTTTTAATCTATGTTTCCATGGTCCTTTATTGAATACATTTTATTGCATTATAAACTGACAAGGATGCATTTGATATTTCTGTTTTTCTGTATTTGTTTTTAAGGTTTTTATGCCTTAATATATGGTTAACTTTTCCTTTAAGAATTTGGATGGTATTCTATTTGATGCATATATGTTTAGATGCATATATATGTTTTGACATGACTACTTTGTCTCTGTACCTTTTAAAATTGTACTTTTAAATTTAAAAAGATACGGTTTCTTTGTTTATCCCTTTTAAGTAGGTCTATTTTTTAGAAAAATCTTGCTGTGCCTGAGATCATGATTGCTACCTCCACCTTTTTTTTTTTTACCTCAGCTAAAGCCTAGTAAATTCTGTTCCAGATCCTCATTTTTACTCTGTGTGTTTATGTGTGTGTCTGTTTCAATTGTGTTTCTTATAAACATCACATTGTTGGATTCTGGTTTCTAATCCATTGCCTATTCATTTACATTTTATGGATGAGTTCATCCCATTTACCTTCACAATTATGATTACTAACTGTGTCTTTCCCTCCATCCCATTTTCCCCCTGTTCATCCTTCCAGCTCTCTTTTTTGCTGTGTGCTTCCTCCAAAATATGTTTTGCTTCTGACCACTGTGTTCCTTAATCTGTCTTCCTTTCTGTTGGCTCCCTCCCCCTTCTCTTATCCCTTTTCCTTCTTATTTCCTTGTTGAGAAATCCAATCAATTCCCTTTTTTTGTGCTTCTCTTTAATCTTATATTTGAAAGTCAAATTTTGTATTCATCTCTGGTCTTTTCATCAAGAATGCTTGAAAGTCTTCTATGTCATTACATGTTCATTCTCCTCCTGAAGGATTATATTCAGTTTTGCTGGGCATTCTTGCCTTAATCCTAGCTTCTTTGCCTTCTGAAATAGAATATTTTAAGCTTTCCATTCCGTTAATGTGGAAGTTCTTATATTTAGTGTGAACCTTCAGTGATCTTTGAATTATTTCTTTCTGATTCCTTGCAATGTTTTCTCCTTGACCTGGTAGCTCTGAAATTTAGTTATAATATATTCTTGGGAATTTTTTTCTCTGAGATCTCTTTCAGGAGGTGATTTATCACTTCTTTTCATTTCTAATTTCCCTCTGTTTCTGAGATATCTAGGCAGTTTTCCTCGATAATTTCTTGAAATATGATGTCTAGGCTCCCCCTTTTTTATCATGGCTTTCATTAGTCCAATAATTGTTATCTCTCCTTGAACTAGTTTCCAGGTCAGTTTCTTTTTCAGATGAGGGATTTCAGATTTTCTTCTATTTTTCCATTATTTTTATTTTGTTTTATTGTTTCTTGATGTCCCATGGAGTAATTAGCTTCCACTTGTACAATTCTAATTTTTAAGGAGTTATTGTCTTCACTAAGCTTTTATGCCTCTTTTTCCATTTGGCCATTTAAAAAAATTTTAAGGCATTCTCTTCAATGAATTTTTATACCTCTTTCACAGTTTGATCAATTCTGGGGTTTTTCTCTAGGTACTTTCTTCAGAATATTTTTATGCTTCTTTTACCAAGCTGATGACTCTCTTTTTACAATTTCCTTGCATCATTCTCATTTCTTTACTCAATTTTTCTTCTACCTCTCTTACTTGATTTTTAAAATTTTAAAAAGTCTTTTCCAGAAACTTTTATTTGGTTTATGTCCAGTTTGCTCTTTTTTCCTTTGAGGCTTTGCTTGTAGCTGTTTTGAAATCAATGTCTTCTTCTGAATTTGTGTCTTGATTTCAGCTGTCACCATAGTAGCTTTTTATAGTCAGGTTATTTTTCTGTTGTTAGGTAATTTTTACAACATATTTCTTGACTTTTAACTTTATATAAATGTTATACTCTATTCCCACTGTGTAAAGGACATTGTTCTAAACTTCAGGGGGATTTTTTTGTGCCATTATTTTCAGAGCTAGTTTTGGGAGTCTATAAGTTTTTAGTTCTTCCAAGGTGTTATAATCCAAGGACAGGTGTGTCACTGCTTTCCTGGCAGGTGTTCTGATATTTACCCAGGAAGATACCTTGCTACCCTGCAGTCTCAAGTGCTGCTGTTCCTTATGGCACTGAAACAATGACTAGTACCCCTGATCTTTGGTGGCTATAAGCACTAGTGCTCTTTTCTCCCTTGAAACTGATACCTGGGCCCCCCTACTCCCTTGTTAGCAACCACAAGCACTCTTCTTCATCCTGGAACTGTGACCAGAGGTCCTGTTATCCTGCAGCCACAAGAGCTAACATACGTCTTTGTCTTGGAACTGCAACCCTAAACTATGCATGGGCAATACAACAGGCAATACAACAATTGCACCCAATACCATCAAAGGGTCCCCTGTAAACTCTTTCTGACAAGTTGTCTGATCCCCTTACCATCTCTGGACTGAGGGTTCCAAAAACTGCTGCTCCCACCATTGCAGATGTCTCCCAGATTCACTGTTGACATTGCTTTGATATATACTGTACTCCAATCTGATCTTCTCTTTGGTGTCATAGACCTCTACTGCCAACCTCCTAAGTTGTCTTGGGTTGGAAAAATGTCTTACCTCACCCCTTCATTGATTCTGCCACTCCAGATTTTGATTTGAGGAAATATTTTAAAGTTGTTCGGAAGACAATGTTGGAAGAATTCAGCTGAGTTGCTGCCTCTAATCCACCATCTTGGTTCCAACCCTCTAGCCCTTATTTTTTTTTCTAAGATGCTTGATAGCCCATTACCTCACTTCTCTTAGTCAAAAGAAAAGGTAGTGGTGGGGAGCAGACAGAATCAGAATGTGGCACCAGCACCTTCAGATTAAGTGAGTATTTTGGATATGTAGCAGTTGAAAGTGGATATGTCCATGGTCACTATAGAAAACAATGGATATTTTGGTTGATGACAGATGGACTGAACTTCACTTTTCCTGAGGAAAGAGTGGGACATGAACAAAAGCTTGATGTTAGGTAACTAGAAAATTTCCAGACTAACAGTGACTAGTCAAGCTATTTCTATTTTCTCACCTTCAGAAAACTGAAGTTAAGTTCATAGGCCACCAATAAAAATATTCATTGTCTTCTGCAGTGACCCTGGACAGCCATTAACAATATAACAGGGCCGCAATCCTCATTAGAATTTTGAAGTCCACAGTGTTATGATCAGTTTCAGCCCTCTTCTCTGACTCAGAGCCTGAAATTGGAGAATAGGATATCATTTATTATCTCCAAAAATTAATTACCAGGATCATAGAAATATAGAGCCAGAGAGAACTTTTGTTTTGTGAAAATGGCATTACTGCAGACCTACCTGACATAGAAATTGTAAAAAAAAAAAACTATTCTAAAGTGAGAAAAGCTCAGGAAAGGGGTTTTTTATAAAATTATTTACTACAATAAAGAGAAGCCAGATGACCATACAATTTAGAGCTGGAAGGAACTTTAAAAGTCATTTCTTAAAAGTCATAACTTGTACAGATGTGGAAATTCAGACACAAGTAAGGGAAGTAATTTGGCCAAAGTGATGCTGATAGTAAGAAGAGACAGAATCGGAATTAATAAAAATTTATTAAGTGCCTAGCTTATGCCAGACACTGTATGAAGCTTTGGGGATACAAAGGTAGGCATAAAATAATTCCTTTCCTCAGAGAGTTCACTAATCTAATGGGAGAGACAATACATAAAAAGAAGTTGAAAAGATAGGGTGGGAGCAATGGGGGAAGAGGTTGCTCCTGGGCAAAATAAATTTCTGCAGCCAGGGAAAGAAATGATCTGAGGAGGGGAGAGTTGAAGAGTTATTTGATCATGCAGAATGATGAATTTCTGCAGATGCCAAAGTTCTAGAAAATATCTGAGTGGGAAATGATGAGAATTCCCTGCATGCCCTCCCTAAATACTGGAAGATCTGGGAGAAGTTCTCAAATGACCACCATCTACCCTCTCCGATCAGAGGGAAGGAGGGAGCACGGGGGGAAGGGGTGAGAAGATGTGAGTTTCAGAATTGAATTTAATAATTGGTTTCTGGAGATAAAGATAAGGAAGTGTGGGAAGGAAGGATATCCAGGACTCAAATCCCATTTGATACCAGACCCACTGTTCTTTCTATTATACCACATTGCAAATAATTACATGCTTTCACTAGGGAAAGGTGCAGGATTTTGTACTGAGGGCCAAGTAATTTTTTATTCCAGGAGAAAAAAAGGATCAGAAAGAATTGTAATCATAATCCCTACTAGAATCTCCTTATAAAATTGGGGGTGGGGTGTGAAGAGGGTTAGCCAATAGAATTGTCCCACTAACTTATGAAAAATAAGAAGGAAATAAAGATAAGGAAGATCAGCTAATTAGCACAATGGATAGAGTGCTGGTCCTGGAGTCAGGAAGACTCATTTTCCTGAGTTCAAATCTCATCTCTGACACTTACTAGCTGTGTGAGCCTGGGCAAGTTGCTTAATCCTGTTTGTTTCAGTTCCCTCATCTGTAAAAAGAGCTGGAGAAGTAATGGCAAACCACTCCAGTAGCTTTGCTAAGAAAACTCCAAATAGAGTCAGGAAGAGTTGGACATGACTGAAGCAACTGAACAACAAGAAAAAAGAGAAGGAAATAGAAAGGCAAGAATTTGCTAAGATCATAGAAGTATCACCCATTTAGAATGGAAAGGGACCTATGGAAGTCATGTAGCCCCACCCTCTTGCTTTACAACAGAGGACAAACGTGAGATACAGATAGGTGAATCAATTTGTCTCAAGATCATACAGCTAGTAAGAAGCAGAACCTAGATTTGACCTCAGACTCTCTTACTCCAGATCCAAAGCATGTTCTCCTTTGCCACGGAGGAGTGAATCGGTAACAGATTTCCCTTTCTCCATTCAGTAATTGTGCTTTAATTTAATCCTTTGCCTGTGCTTATAAAGTCAAAGCTTGGTTGACTCCGAAATAGCTCCATGGGCAGCAATAGTACTGCATCAATTCAGGAAAAAAAAAGAGTAAGAGGATGAGGAGGAAGAGGAGGAGGGGTTGTTTTATTCTTATTTCTTTTTCCAGCTAAATCTTTTTTTCTTCATTTTCTTTTCTTTCTTTTTTTTAAATGCAGCACTCACAAAACCACAAAGGCAAAAATACACAAGTGAAGGATTTGCACTCTTTATATTCTGCACCCTATTAAAAGGTTAATATAGAATGACTTCCTAGGAAATGGGATTACAATTCACAGCACTGGTATATTTCTTTGTTAAAGCATATTTATTTCTAGGTTCTGGTGTGTCTGTATGTAGACAGCTTGGTTTGCTTTGACTTTTCATTGATTCACTGTAGGAAAATGCATTAAAGCCATCACTAAAGAGGTTGGAGATTTCTTTAGGATGCTGCCCATCTCCCTCGGTGCCTGATTGGTTTGTGCTCCCTTCTACTACAGGTCCTTAGGATACACTCAAGCCAAGTACATCCTGCCGCAGTGTGTCTGGAAGGATCTTACCATGGCTGAGAAGAATAATGGATCAGGGACATGAATAAAATCACCTGATTTAAACAAAGAGCTCTTCCTTTTGCACCACCATTAAAAGGCAAGGAAATGAAATTTGAGCAACAGATTTGACAATGACCCAAAGGTTCATTGTTAACTTTCAACTCAGGAAATTGCAATAAGGCCACAGAATGAACTCTGTGGCCCCTGATTTTGCTAGCACTCTGGAGTTTCTCATAAGAATAACAAAATTAATAAAGTCAAAGTAACCAGAAGCTCAGATTCATCAGAGAGCATTAGTACAATAAGACTATCACAGAAGATCAAGTTTTACTCGAAAGTTTGAAAGAAAGAAGGTTGACTGGATTTTGCTACATACAATAAGAATTGTGTTGTTCACCACTATCAAGACTGGAAGCAGTGTGCTGTAATGGATTAGAGAGCCAACCAGGAGGACCTGAGTTCAGATCCTTCTTCTGACACATACTAGCTTTGATATGCTGGGTAAGTAACTAGATGCCTTAGTATTAGGGGCAATTCTCTAAGATCATGTTGAAAAAAAGGGGCTCACCTGCATTAATAGAGGGAAATTTCTCATCTAGGAGTTCCCTATATGAATTAAAACCCAAGTTCAGGCGCTATACCTCAAATGACCAGAAATTCTGAAAAAAAGGCAAAGCTATTCTTTTCCAATATACATGTTTAATGTCATAATTGTCATCATGGATAAAGGCTAAGAGGAACAGAGAAATCCAACTTTTGGGAATAGAGTGAGGGAGCTATAAGTGATGTAGTATAAACTGAAGATACAATGTTACTTTTGGAATTGGGAAGACATGAGTTCAAATAACACAGCTGAAATTTACTAGTTGTGTGCAAAGATGGCTTACTTAACCTATCAATCTCAGTTTCTTTATCTGTAAAATGGGGCTATTAAGACCTGCAGTACCAATTCAGATTTCTGTTATAAGCTTCAAAAGTGTAAATATATCTAAAGCTAAGTATCATATAAATGAGAGATATTTGTAATATATTAGTAATATTGCTAGGGAGTCACAGGATTTAGAGTGATAGAATTTCAGAAATTACATAGTATGAATTTATTTAAAAATTAAATTTAATTGATTAAATGTTTATTAAATGCCTACTATGTGTCAGGCACTGTGCTAAGTGTTGGAGGGGAAAATGCTAGATTTGGTGTCGAGACCTAAATTCTAATATTAGCAATAGTTGTATGACCTTAACAAGTCTTCCTCAAACTCTCTCAATGAAAGACTTGTACAAAATTATCCCTAAGCTTTCTTCCAGTGGAAATTCTATAATCTTAGTTCAACTCCCTCATTTTACACATGAAAAAAGTGAAGTCCAGAGAGTAAAGTAATTTGTTCAAAGTAACACTAGTAGTATGAATTAGAGCCAGGGTTTGAGGTAAATCTTTGAATTCCAAATGTAGGTCTCTATCCACAATACCAGCAGGTCTAAAAGCATGGTCTAAGGTCTATGAGGGCAGAACTGATTTCATAATACTGCGATAATATTTGCCTATGAAAAGCATCCTTCCTTTCCCAACTACATATCTTTATGAGGCTGGATTTTTTTTTTCACATACTTCAACCAAAACAACATATCACAACAGATTGAATGTGGAAGCAGAGATGAGAATCCATCTGTCTATTATTAAGCCAGACATTTAAGATATTTGTAAAAATATGCAAAACAATGACATACTTCTCACTATTTTTTTTGTTTTGGAAAATATAATTGTTTTTTATTTTAAAAATGTCATTTATGTTGATATGTCATGGACTCATCCTCATTTTTAAATGAATTAATAATATTTTAAACATTTTCACTTTGAATTTCTAAATGTCAATAGATATAATACACATAAACAAAAATTCAGGATTCCACAGCAATTTTTAAGAGTGTTTTGGGGCAGCTAGGTGGTGGCAAGGAATAGAGCACCAGCACTGTATTCAGAAGAACCTGGGTTCAAATCCAGCCTTAGACACTTGACACTTAAGTAGCTGTCTAATCTTGGACAAGTTACTTAATCCCAATTGTCTTACCTTGCCCCCTCAAAACGAAAAAAGAGTGTGAACAGATCCTGAAACTAACAAGTTAGAAAAAGTTTACACTATATCATGTTGCTTGCTAACCTCAGTGTATAGTTAATTTTTTTTCATATGAGGAAGATCTATCAATTGATATTCTTATGTCTCATAAGATGATGGTGACTGTTCAAGCACACACCTTCCCCCCCCCACCCCACTAAGAATTCATTTCTTTAGCCTGAGGTGCCTCCACCTTTTTGTGGATAGAACAAAGAGTGACTCTCCAGTAGTCATTCTTTAAAAATGGCCCTTCTAGGACAACTCCAAAAGGCTTATGATGGAAAATGCTATCCACATCCAGAGAAAGAACTGTGGTGTCTGAATACAGATCAAAGCATATCATTTGCTCTCTCTCTCTCTCTCTCTCTCTCT
>NW_027185903.1:26490630-26567541 GCF_028583685.1 Petaurus breviceps papuanus
GTCTCTGTCTCTGTCTCTCTCTCTGTCTCTCTCTCTGTCTCTGTCTCTGTCTCTGTCTCTCTCTGTCTCTCTCTCTGTCTCTCTCTGTCTCTCTCTCTCATCTTGTTTTGTTTCTTCTTTTTCATGGTTCATTCCATTGGTTATAATTCTTCTTTAAAACACAACAAATGTGAAAGTAAATTTAATATGAATGTATATGTAGAGCCTATATCAGATTTCATGCTGTCTTTGACAGGGCAGAGGAGGGGGAGAGGGAGAAAATTCAAAACTCAAAGCCTTGTGGAACTGAATGTTGTAAACTAAAAATAAATTAGTTAATTAAAAAAGATTAAATTTTTAAATGACCCTTTCATTCACAAAATCCTAGGCAAGAAGCAAGGGAAGAAGCAGCTCCCAATGAACCTGGCAACCTGAATTTTTAAATAAGTTTTATTGATATTTTCTGTTCCTTACATCACATAGCTATCCTAGGTATCACCCCTCTCCCTTCTTCAAAACCAACCCATATGAAAAATAGTATTTTTAGAGAAAAAATCAGCATAACTGAAAAATTCTGAAAACGTGTAAAGTGTAATAACACCTGTAGATCTCCCATCTCTACCAAGAGGTAGGCAAACTCAATTCTTGATGAATACCTTGGTTCCCCTTAGTCACAGTATATCAGATTACAAAGTTTTTGCCATGCTTGTCTTCAACAAGCAGCTATAGCAATAACTCAAATTCAAGGTTTCACTTTGGAATAATAGATGGTCATTAGAGGGTCTACTCCTCTTCCATTTTAGGGGATTTATGAGTAAGTGGAATTTGCTAGCATTCCTCTGAACCCGCACAATCCCAAATCCCTTTTTTTCTATTTCAAAGCTTCTGGAATTGGTGCCAATTAATAAGTCATTTGAAGTGCCCACCCCATTCAGAGTCTACTCTCCTTTCCTTTGTAAGGTCACATAGGACGGTTGGATACTGAAACATCATTTAATATTGAAAGTGAATTTAGTCTCCTTACATGGAAAATATTTTATCTGCCCAGACTCAAAGATTTAGTTTAATATTCTAATTCATTCAATCACAGAAACTTGAAGATGGAGTGGACTTTAAAGGGATCATGTCATTTTACAGATGAGAATTCTAAGGTCCAGAAAGGAGAAGTAATATATCCATGGTCATACATCTAACTGGTAAAGGTAAGCATAAACCTAGAAATCTTACTTCCCAATTCAGTGTTCTTTCTGTTACACCATAGGGAGATTGAATTTCACTAGCTACATATCTGATGTTAAGA
The DNA here is from genome assembly GCF_028583685.1 of Petaurus breviceps papuanus. NCBI lineage: Eukaryota > Metazoa > Chordata > Mammalia > Diprotodontia > Petauridae > Petaurus > Petaurus breviceps. The sequence continues at coordinate 26,491,910 of NW_027185903.1, forward strand.
TTGAAAATGCTTACAGTCTCAAAAATGGGAACTGAATGATCATTTGTTCCTCATTTGCATCTGAGTACATGATGGTGAAGGAATTAAGTGATATTCCCCCTGGAAGATCTGTACCTGACTCTTTTGAAGGCTTATTTCTGTATCATTCAGTTTTGGAGCTCTAATCAAGCATCCTGCCTTGGTTCTCTAGAAAGTACCTTAGTCTGGTATGAGTTTACTGTCCTTTCTATGGGTTATTCTGAATATTCATTGATAATTTTTTTCATGGGGAAGCTTTGGTTTTTGACACAATAAATTCTTCCTTAAATGAGTTTTTTTTTTCATTTTATCTCTCCCAGAGCACCTACAATCCTCTATACATGCATAATGCATAAAGGATCTGTGTTTTCCATAGAATGGAACAGTATAGGTATGCTGGCAAATGTTTAACAACCAAGTGTCCAGGAAAAATCCATATTTATACAGGACATGCTTTAAAACTTATTAAAATGTTATCTGTCACTTTCTTATGTGTAGACAATCAATAAAACAATAATGGATCCCTAATTTTTAGTGCTTGCTGGTTTGTTTGTTTTTTTTCTTTTTAAAGCAATTGGGGTTAAGTAACTTGCTCAAGGTTACAAGGCCAGTTATTTCTGGGTGTGGTGCTAAGTATCTGAGCCCGGATTCGATCCCCAGGTCATCCTGACACTGGAGCCAGTGCTCGTACTCGCTGAGCCACCTGGCCGCCCCTAAGCAATTGGGGTTAAGTAACTTGCTCAAGGTTACATGGCCAGGTGTTTCTGGGTGGGTGCTAAGTGTCTGAGCCCAGATTCGATCCCCAGGTCATCCTGACACTGGAGCCGGTGCTCTCACCCGCCGTGCTACCTGGCCACCCCATGCTTGCTGGTTTTTAAGATGTAAATGTTCACACTGAAAATTTAACAATCAGCTCTCTCTCTCTTGCTTCTTCCAATTAGTTCTATCACATTGCTTATGGCTTATTAGCTTGTTTAATTGAGCAATTTATCTTTTCTCCTTCAGGATCTAGTAAAGATCTCTCCACAGAGTAAGCATCTGTTTGTTGAGTTGAAGTATTTATCTCTATGTTTCTGCCAGTGTCTGATCCAATGCTTGAGACAAAGCAAACAGTGTTTGTTGAATAAATAAATGAATGCCATAAGAGGTTCCATGGTTTAGCATAGAGAGAAAAGAAGATTGAAGAGCTCCATGGTGTTAGTACTCAAGTAGTTGAAGAGCTGTCATATGGAGGAGAGAATAGACTTTTTTTCCTTGACTCCAAAGAGCAAGACTAGGAGCCTGACTAGGAGCCAGAGGTAGCAAAGGAAAACATTTTGACTTGATGTCAGCAAAGACTTCCTAACAATTGGAGCTGTCTGTCTAAGTAGACCAGGATGCTTTAGGAGAAGATAGGCTTCCCCTCTTAGAGGTTTGCCAGAAGGGGCTAGAAGATCCAGATATGTTATACTAGGGGTTCTTTGGGGAAAAGAGTAAGGATTGGATTAAATTCATTCAAATTGAGAGCCCTTTCAACTTTCATATTTAAAATCTGTAAATTTTTAAAATTCTGTCAAGTTGCAGGATATGCTATTATTTAAAACTTGATTATTTCAGTGTACACAGTAATAATATGTGGAGTTATTATTTTTGCCAAGAACATTCTTCTCTGAGCCCTTTTTTGTCCCCTGTTTTATGTCTGATGATGTTTTTCTAACTTCTTTCTCTCTAAAAGCTTAGCATGTGAAATCTTTGTGTCCAAAACCTTCCTGCAAGATGTCAGTACTTACTGAAGAGGACTTCAAAGGCAAAAACCTAGAAAGGCCATGTTCACTGGGGACCTGTTTTCTTCATGAAAGCTTTTCTCTTCACTGCATAATAGTATTCTTAGAATCATTTTTTTTTATTGTAATAAACTAACTTGTGGAGGAAAGAAAAAGAGAAGACAAGAAAAAGTAGGTTTTTGGATAATAGGACCACAAATTTAGAGCTGAAAAAGAGCAATCTAGTCATCTTCTCCAATACCCTTATTGGACAAACAAACAAATGAAAGAGTAAATGAATGAATGAAAGTGTAAGTGAATAAACATATAAGGAAACTGAGTCCCTGAGAATCTGAATAACTTGCCCAAGGTCACATAAGTATAAGGGATAGAACTACAATTTGAATCCAATTTCTTCTAACTTTGATTCCAACCCCTTTCTTGAACCCACCAAATGTAATATATTCCAAGTGATCATATTACTGTGGATATGGTTCAAATGATGAAAGCACACAAAAATGAACAAAAAGTCCACATGTTAACAGTCTCATATAGAGTTTTTTCTGTTTTTTTGCATTGGTTTATCTCACTTTCATGAGGTCTGCATAATCAGACCTCATGATTCTGTCTGACTGTTAAAATATATGCCCTCTGATTTTAGGAGCAGGCTTTTGTGTTTCCTCTGAGGAAGTCAGGACTAGAAACAAGAATCATTAATCAGTTGAGCTATGAAAAGTGGCAGACAAAGTGCAGCATTATAACCCTAAGCTCTCCACTCTGTACCTGCTGCTCTACCTAGTTTCAAATCCTGGTAACAAAATGTCCCTCCTAGGTAAAGCTCATCCCCTCTAATCTCTCATGGAACAAGATACTCTCTGATCACTCTCTCTGTAGCATTTTTTCCTCCTTCAGTATGTTATCTTTTCTCATTAGATTCATAAGCTCTTGGGGAAAAGAGACTGTCTTTTATTAATTGTATCCCCAGGTATCATAGTGCCTGACAGAGTGGGCACTTATTAAGTGCTAATTAGATTGAATTAGATTGTTAGGATATCTGCCAATGAGGGTACAAAGCCTGTACACTAACCTGTCTGCTACTTTCCCTTTCAGAAGAAAGGAAGGGAATCAATAAATTGTTTTATCATCTTGGCTAATTCTAGGGAAAGTTTACCAAAGTATACTAGAATATGTGCCCAATAAGGCACCTAAGTTACTTCTATGAGAAATGACATAAAAAAGGTGCTTGATGTACACATCTGTGTAATAGAACTTAACCACAATTGATATTGCTTGATAGAAGCATCAAACAATATCTGAGCAGCTAAAAATAATTAGGATCCTATCATAGCACTGAGGGATATCAAGTGCAATTTAAAAGAAGGCAGAACTACCTATCTTTTTTCAGAAACACAAACTCAAATACCACATTAGGATAGGATTCTGAGGATGTCCAGATATACAAACAGCCCTATCCAAAAGGTCATCCAACAAAAACCCACAGTTCACAGGGTTGATAGTAATTGTGGTGTATGATGACTGCTTAGAAAGTCTTTCTCCAACATGGAATGAAAAAGAACCTGAGCAATTAGATGATGCAACATGACAAGTGTTTATCAAGCATCTGTCATCTACAAGGTATGATGCAGGACACTTAGAATGCAAAGACAAAATGAAAATAGTCCCTGCCCTCAAGATGCTTATGCTCTATTAGGGCAAATGCTCTTCACCTTTTGTTGTGTTATGGACTCCTCTGGCATTTCAACGAAGTCTCTGGATCCCTCCTCAGAATAATTTTTGTTGGCTACCTTTATGATAAAGAAAATGTGAAATTTTAGAAAAAGGGCAGTGAAAATAAAGATGTAGTTTTTTTTTCCTATGAAAGTTCACAAATCCCTCTGAAAATCTCTATTCATCGACCACTTGGGGGACTATGGACTTCAGGTCTTTAACTTGAATGGTGCAATGGATAGAATGCTAGGCTTGGAATCTTAAAGGCCTAGGTTCAAATTCTGCCTCAGACACTTATTTAGTTGTGTGTCCCTGGGCAAGTCATTTAACTTCCCTCAGCCTCAGTTTTGTCATCCGAAAAATTGGGATAAGAGCACCTACCTCTCAAGGTTATTGTAAGGATCAAGCAGGGTAATATACGTAAGGCACTTCACAGTCTTAAAGTGGTATGTAATTGCTAGCTAGTTATTATTTATAAATTCTAGCTATTTATTACTTGAGAGGTAAAATAAATACATGCATGATAATTGGAAAAAAGAAAGAACATTAATCACTAAGAGGTTGATGAAAAACCTCCTGTATAAGTAATCATTGTTCATGAGGGAGCTTTGTAGGACCATAGGGATTTGAAGAGTAGAGACAAGGAGGGAGGGCATTATATATAAGGGGGATAGCCAGTGCAAAGTATGGAGATGGGAAATGGAGTTCTAATAGATATACAATATGTGGGAAACTTGCTTGAAACCTTTAGCGCTATCTGTGGCTGTCCAGAGTCATAACTCTTTTTAAAAATATTTAACATTTTTATTTAAAATTTGAGTTCCAAATTCTGTTTCATTCTCCCCTTCCCTTCCTAAGAAGAAAAGCAATCAGATATAGGTTATACATGGGCAACCATGTAAAACATTTCCATATTAGTCATTTTGTATGAGAAAATTGGAATAAAAGAAAAAAGAAAGAAAGTGAAAAATAGTGTGCTTTACTCTGTATTCAGATGATGTCAGCTCTTTCTCTGGAGGCAGATAGCATGCTTCATCATCAGCACTTTGGGATTGTCTTGGATCATTGCATTGCTGAGAAAAGCCCAGTAATTCACAAATCTCCATCAAATAATATTGCTGTTACTACATACAATGTTTCTCCTGGTTCTGTTCACTTCACAATTCATCAGTCCATGTATGTCTTTCCAGATTTTTCTAAGATCATCCTGCTTATAATTTCTTATAGCACAATTATATTCTATTGTTCTTATACACCACAGCTTGTTTAGCCATTCCCCAATTGATGGGCATTCCTTTGATTTCCAAATCTTAGCCACCACAAAAATAATATAAATGCTATGACTATTGTTATCCAGATAGGTTCTTTTCCCTTTTTTCTGGATGTCTTTGGGATACAGATCTAGCAGTGGTATTTCTACATAAAACATAGGCCTTTGGGCATACTTCCAAATTGCTCCCCAGAATGATTGGATCAGTTCACAACTCCACCAACAGTGCATTGGTGTCCCAGTTTTTTTCCACATCCCCTACAGCATCCAACATTGTCCTGTTTCTATCATATTAGTCAATCTGATAGCTGTGAGGTGGTAACTCAGAGTTGTTTTAATTTGCATTTTGATAAGCAATAGTAACTTAAAGCATTTTTTTCACATAACTATAGATAACTTTGATTTCTTTGTGTTAAAACAGCCTGTACATATTTTTTGTCCATTTATTAATTGGGGAATGACCTATATTTTTATAAATTTGACTCAGTTCTCTATACAGTTGAGAAATGAGACCTTTATCAGAGATACTTGTTGCAAATTTTTTTGCAATTTTCCGCTTTCCTTTTTTTTTTTTTTTTTAAGCAATCGGGGTTAAATAACTTGCTCAAGGTTACATGGCCAGTTATTTCTGGGTGTGGTGTTAAGTATCTGAGCCTGGATTTGATCCCCAGGTCATCCCAACCCTGGAGATGGTGCTTTTTACTTGCTGAGCCACCTGGCCACCCCTTTCCTTTTAATTTTAGTTGTGTTGGTTTTGTTTGTGCAAAAAACTTTTTCAATTTTAAATAATCAGAAGTATCTAGTTTACATTTTGTAATGCTCTCCATATCATCTTACATTCAAAATCTTCCCTTATCCATAGATCTTACAGATAAATGTTTTCAGGTTGTCTCAATTTGCTTATAGTATCATACTGCTTGAATGCCCTCTATTTCATTAAATGTATTTTTTCCCCCAAAAGATTATATTCAGTTGTGCTGGGTAGGCAATTTTTTTTTAATTTTTAATCTTAATTCCTTTACCATCCAGTATAACATATTCCAAGCCTTCCAGTCCTTTAATGTGGGAGCAGCCAAATCCTGTGTGATCCTGACTATAGCTCCACAATTTTGGCTATTTACAATTCTTCTTCCTCAATTTGTGAACTCTGGAATTTGGCTTTTATCTTGGTAGTTTTCATTTTGGGCTCTCTTTCAGGTAATGATCAGTGGATTCCTTGTTTCTACTTTGCCCTCCTGTTCTAATATATCAGGGCAGTTTTCTTTAATAATTTCTTGAATGATGTTGTCTAGGCTTTTTTTTTTATTCATGGATTTCAGGCAGTCCAGTAATTCTTATATAATCTATCTTGGATCTATTTTCTCAGTCAATTGTTTTTCCAATGAAAAATTTTACATTTTATTCTTTTTAATGTTTTTAATTTTGTTTTGTTTTATATTGATGTCTCATAGGGTCATTTGCTTCCACTTTCTCAATTCTAATTTTTATGGAATTATTTTCTTCAGTGAGTTTTTTTACTTCCTTTTTCATTTGCCTAATTCTATCTTTTAGAGTTGTTTTCCTCACTACATTTTTGCATATCTTTTCCCATGCTATTGACTTTTTTTCCCATGAGTCTCTTGCATTGCTCTCATTAATTTTCCTATTTTTTTCTATTTCTCTAATTTGATTTTGAAAACTCTTTGTAAACTCTTCCAGGAATTCTTTTTGGGGCTGAGACCAAATTACATTTTTCTCTGTGGCTTCACATGTTGCCATTTTGACACTCTTATCATCTTCTAAGTTTATGCCTTGATCCTCCCTGTGACTATAGTAACTTTCTATAGTCAAGTTCTCTTTCTGTTGTTGTTTTTCCTAATTTTTTCTCCCTTTTTTGTGACGATGTTTTGATGTTAAATTTGGGCCAATTCCCTGCATTGTACCAAGCTTTTTGTGCTAGGGCTCAAGATTTTACTGCTAGCTTTCACTGGACTTCAGGACCTAGCTATTTGCTTTCATTGGAGGGTAGGCTACCCTTCTGACTTATGCTAGGGGTTGGGGTTTCCCTGTTGGACTCTCTGTTGTCCTGTTCTGCATGTGGGGCTTAGCTCCAGGCCCTGTTGATGGGTTGCTCTGGAAATAAAAGGCTCTTTGCTGGCTGGCCCTAGGGGCAGTCCCAGCATGGGACTTTGCTACTGGTTAGCAGTGGGGTGAAGGCCTCCTTGCTGGCTTGTGTTGGGGTTGGGTTGCTGGGGTGGGACCTTGTTGCTCACTTGCTGCACTCGGGGGCTCCTGGTTTTCAGGAGGGTAGAACCTCACTGGTGGATTGCCCCCAGGCTTGGAGCCTTGCTATATGGCCCCTGCTGTGAAGCTGGCTGTTATTGCTACTCTTGGACCTCCCTCTCCTCTCACTGCAGTGAGTACTGCCTTGCTGGTAAGCTGCTTCCCTGCTCCTAGTTCAATTCTGATATGGTTGTCTTGTTGTTTGGAGGGGCATTTGGGAGTACTTCAGAGGGTTCCTTCCTCACTCCACCATTTTGGCATTGCAGAGTTATAACTCTATAAGAAACTGTACACAGTTACTCTGACTTCTATATTACTAAGGAATATGATGGCATATCACCACAGTTGTCATCCATTGGTTTCTTGAAACTCTTCTGGTCTCCTTGATCCCATACTCTCCTTCTGAATCTACCAACATAGCATAAAGTAACAGAATTTAAAGGGATCTGAGAGGTCAATTATTCCAACCCCTGCCTGAGGAGGAATCTCCTCTAAAGAACACCCAAGCACCTCTTGTTCATCTCCATCTAGCTTCCACCTGACATAGGGGAAGGAGGAAAGTGAAGGGAATAAGTATTTATTTAAGCATGTGCTATTGCTAGCAGTATGACCAGTGCTTTACAAATACCACACCATCTGATCCTCATAACAACCCTGTCAAGTAGGTACTATTACTATCTCCATTTGTAGTTGAGGAAACAGAGGTAGTCAGAGTTTAGATGAGTTGTTCAGGGTCATGTAGCTAGTGATATCTGAAGTTAGATTTGAATTCATGTCTGTCTGATCCCAGGCTCTGCACTATTATCTGATGATGCTCTGGAAATCCCCTTGCACTCTGATTGAATCTTCCCATTTGATGAGGCCTTTGCCTGAGGCCATAAACCTTTCATTACAGCTAGGTCCAAATCTCTGTTACTAGCCTAGACCTCCATTGTCCAGCTAGCTCCCACCATTGATCCTCCCAAACCCTCCAATGTCTCATCTCCAGATAGCCTCCAGCCACTCCCACCTTAATCTCTCAGCACTGGAGTATGGCATCATTTGACTCCTCCTAAAGACCCTCCCCAAACTCCTCCCCTAGACCACTCTTAGATTCCTCCCACAACCTTTCTGTATATAAGATCCCATCTTGCCTCCATGAAAAGAGAGAAGCTGGAGAATGATCTAGCACAGACTCATTCTGTGTCAGATGATTCTGGCCTGCTTGTCCAAAGCAAGCATCACAGATACCAAGGCTCCTTAAGAGTCAATCCATTTTGACGAACCTTTAACATAGTAGATATATTGTAAAAGACTGACTATATTTCCCTCCCTCCTATCCCACCTCCCACTTGTTCTATTCTCTACTTTGATCCTGTACCTTTCAAAAGTGGGTGCTTCCAACTTCCCTCCCCCCTCAGCCTGCCCTCCCTTCCATCATCCCCCCTCTCATACCCTTTCCCCCAACTCTCCTGTAGGGTGAGATACCCTATTTAGTATGTATTTCCTTCCCTCCCCAAGCCAAATTCAATGGGAATAAGGTTGACCCATTCCCTTTTGCCTTCCTATTCTCCCCCTCCATTGTAACCATTTTCCCTTGCCTCTTCTATATGAGATAGTTTACCCCATTCTGTCTCTCCCCATCTCCTCTCATTATTTTCCTCTCTCATCTCTTAATTTCACCTTTTAAGTATCATCCCTTCCTGTTAAATTGGTCCTGTGCCCTCTATCTATGTATACCTGTAAACATATGTGCACACAATCACATATGTGTTCATATGCCCATATACACTCATAAACACACACACACACACACACACACACATATATATATATATATATTTCTATTCCCTTCAACTATTTTCAAACTGAGAAAAGTGTCATCAGTTACAATTATTGTTTTTCCATGTAGGAATATTAATAGTTCAACTTTGATAAGTTCCTTATGATTCCTTTTCCCTGTTTACCTTCTCATGCTTCTCTTGCTTCTTGTATCTGAATGTCAAATTTTCTATTCAACTCTGGTTTTTTCATCAAAAATGCTTGAAAATCCTCTATTCCACTGAATGACCATATTTTCCCCTGAAACATGATTATATGCTTCTCTATTCAACATAAGGAAAGTGAGTAGAAAGCAAAAAAAAGTTAAATAAAAGAACTATTGTCTGCACTAGACTAGAAGACAGGCTTAAAGATGAAAAGTGCTTGTAAAAAGTCTGTAAATTCTAACCAAGCAAAATCTCATATTGACTACATACAAAAAGTGCATTCCTCAGTCTGTACCCTGAGCCAATTACCTGTTTGGTCAGAGATAGGTAACATTCTTCAACATCAGCCCTCACATATATTGTTTAGAAAGTTCCTTTGTAACACCCAAATAAAAAATATTTCTTCCTTCCTCCCTCAGTGAACCTGCAAGGAGCTCTTGTAGTTGAAAAGAAGCTGGACCAAGCCAGTACGAGAAAGAAGCCACCTAAGTCATCATTCAGCAGCAGCTTCACGTGCATAGAGAAGGCCAAGAGAATTTCGGGGAAGGTGCTCAAGGTGGGAAGTTGGAGGGCTAGAGGCAGTGGTTGTGTTGTAAGAAATGATTAGGTGTTCATTAGGTGTGTATGTGTTTATATAAACACATGTGTATACATGTGTATATGTGTAAATGCACACATCTGTGTTTGCGTATGTGCAAGTATAAATATCTATTTATAAGGAAATACAATGAAGATGAAGGCATACTTATGTCTTTACTGGTATAGAAACATTTATATTTTTACTTCTGATTCATTCTGGAGTTATTTCCCTAGATGAAAGTTTCTTATTCTGAGGTCCATGAACTTGCTTCTTTTATATTTTGACCATTGACTTTCAATACAATTATTCTTCTTTATGGTCCAATGCATTTGATTTTGTCCATTTAAAAGCAGTATTTTAAAGAAAGAATCCATAGGCTTCTCCAGAAAACCAGAGAGTTCCATGATGCTAGAAAAGAAAGAAAAGAACACCCTAGGTTAGGTAATGTTGAATTTGGACTTTGGGACAACAAAACCTACAAGCAGCATTTCCATGATTGTCATGAGGAGGAGTGGTGGTCCAGGGGAAAGGAAAGGTACTCCTTGCCCAAATACTCTTTCAAGATGTCTGAAACAAAGTCCCTGAAACCACCTTCCATCTGATTCTACTTGTGTGATCCCAAACAGATGTGTAAGGAAACAAGCCAGACTCAGTATTTCTAAACAGTAAGGAAAAAAAACAAACTAGGATGTAAGTGAAAGTTAAGTTACTTTCAGTCATTATGTACTCAATTTCAGCAGGCACTATGCTAAGCACTGAGGACACAAAGAAAGACAAAATGCAATACTTGCTTTCAAGGAGTTCACAGTCTAATGGGGAAGAAAATATGTAAATAACTAGGAATATAAAAGATGCACACAGATGTAAAGGAATCTCAAAGAGAAAGCACCAGCAGTTTGAAGGACTCAGAATGGCCTCCTAAAAAGGTGAGATATGTGAAGAGTATCTTGCCCCACCCCCTTGCCTCTCCAACATTTTTATCACTGAATATACTAGAAATCAGTAATTTATATATTTTCATAAATGAATTAAAGGAAGAGGAAGAGAAGAAGGCAGGAAGGCCATAGAGTTTACTGAAAACCTATTCCTAGGAAATACTTGGGCATACTCTCTGATGTGCATGACTAGAGAGGAAGCAAGATTCAATGGAAATAAATATTGGATTTGGCCTCTAAGGACTTTGAATTCAAATCTCAGCTCTGCTATTTGTTGCCTGTATGAAGATAAATGCATCATTTCTGCTCTCTAAGGTTAATTTTTTTCATGGGTACCTTAAGGGTAGTGGGAGATAGGGAATGATTTGATCCAGATGACTTTTAAAGTCACTTCTCCCTCTAAATCCTGTGAACTTAAGTTGTCACAGACCCTAAATCATGAACTTCCCTGAAAAAGCACAAGTTTTCCCATTTGGTTGATTCTCTTTCCTTAGTCCATTTTCTTTTCCATTTGCCCCCCAAGATTCCATGTTTTCTTGTTGCTTTTTCTGAGCCACAATCTTACTCTGTAAACATGGAAACTTTGTCTTCATATTAGAGGGATTTGAATGTACAAACCTATTTCAGTCATAGTTACTGCATAGTTGAAGATCTCAAATTCTCACCTTTGAAAATCTCTTGATAATTTGACTTTGTGGCTTGATGCCCCATTAATTGAAGAAAAGCTCATAACCACGACTAGGGGCAACCACAGAAGAGAGCACTTTTATTGCATATCCCAAATCCCCATCCAGAGGTACAGTGTGATATAATGGAAGAAACTCTGGTTTAGAGTCAAAAGCTTGGTTTCAAGTCCCACTTCCACCAATGATTAGTCATATGGCATTGTAAAAATAATCTGTCCCTCTAACTGTCAGTTTCCTCATTTATTAAATGGAGATACTGGCACTTCCCACAACACAAAATTTTTGTGAGAATTAAATGACGCACATAATTCAAGCAATTTGTAACTGTAAAGATCTACATCATAATTATAAGTTTAGGGTCATAGTATCATAAATATAGATTCAAACCAAGGTCTTCTGACCCCAAATACCCCACAAATCTCTAGAGGTTTTAAAATAGACATGCTATTGGGGGAAAAAAAAACAATACCATTTTTCAGACCTACCTTTCCAATTCACTTTGTATTAAACACTTTGCTACAGACAGGATTATTCAGAAACTTCTGTTAAACAGAAATTTGACTAGCAGTACTGAATACTAAAGAGAGTTCCACATTACTCACCCAGAGCAACCAATTCAGTTAGGACTTGGGGACAGGACTTTGGTACACAAGACTTGGTTGGGAAAGAAATCCTAGACTCTAGGGTCTAGAGTCTAATCCCTCTTTGGGGAGACCACAGGATGCAGTGCGGTTCAGGCTGTAAAACTAATCTGGGGTGGAACTACTTGAAGAATGTGGTAATAGTAGTGGAAGGGAAGGAAGTATACTACATGGTATCTTCTTTTTTTTAACTAATTATTCTTACAAACTAAAAGCTAAACTAAGTCATTTATGTTTCCTAGAATTGTGCAAGTGCTTTCAGTACTCTCAATTTTGACACCCTGGTGAAAAGCCCTGATCATTCCAATCTAGTTACAGCTCTGCTGTTTGTAAAAATATTTTTTTCAAAATCAGATAGAATAAAACCACATAAGAAATCGCAACATAGATTTTTGATCTAAACATAAATCCATATAAATATGTGCAGATAAATATATTATAAAATATATGATTAATAGTGTCAAAAGGAATGTAATACTTAGCTAATGGGCTATTTCATTAATTTTCCCATGTTCAGTATATCAAGCTTAATATACAATAATGCTATAATGTTTCCCAGATCTACAATATTTAGCCAGTGGAGGGCTTTTGATGGTAAAGTTTCATTAGTCTTCATGTGTTTCATTTTATCATCAGAAATCAAGTACTTCTGGTGAACCCAGTAGGATGCCAATGGTTTTATTTGCTTGGAAAATTAATTCAGAACAGCCACATCTACAAGTTGAACTATAATGTGTTCATTTTTTGTGAGGTGGGGTAGGTTAGGGAGAGAAGAAAAACAACAACATGTTCATTTCACATATGCTAACTAAAAATAGATTGCATTTCAGTGCCATTTTAATGTCTTAATTACAGAAACTCAGAAAACCTAACATATGTCTTATTGCAAATCAAGGCAAAGATGAATTTTCTCCACCCACCCCAACCCCCAATCAAATAAACACCATATTTAGTTATGTATTTCCCCTATCATGTATTCCCTCTTCTTCAACACATTTTCATAAGAAAATCAAGGGGAAAAGTTTCCCCCATTTAATTACCCCTGTACATTTTTCTTCAACTTTAAAATAGCAACCACATTGGTAGCAGCTGTTCTTCTCCCTCTGGGACTTTAAGAACACCAATCAGTGAGATCTAATTTGTCCTTTCTAGGACTAGAATTAGATTTTAAACTTGCTATTGGTTGATTTGGGGGGAAAGAAGAGAAAATGATCACTCCTTCCTCTATTCCTTCCCATATACCTCTATTTTCCTACTTCCTTATCTCTGTTTAGCTCCAACCTCAGCACAGTTCCTGGCACATAGTTGAATAAACAGTAGTTGAATGACTGACCCAATTCAACTGAAAGCCCATGGCTTTTATAATTAAAACTTGTTGACAGTGTGTGATGTCACTTCTTGTTAGGGTGTCTGAGTGAACAGGAAATAGACTACCAAAATTCTATATATCATCTTTGGCAAAACCTTGAAATTCATAACACAAACAATAATGATTAAGAAAGTATAAAAAAGGGGTGGAGTCAAGATGGTGGAGTAGAAGAAGGTTCTCTGTGTGGCTCCGGCTTCCACCTTCCCCAATTCATGTACCAGGAGACTCTGAACAAACTTTGGAGTTGCAGAACCCACAAAATGACACAGAGAAGATAACCTCCCACTGAGCACAGTGCGGCAGGCTGGTAGGAATTGGCCAGCAGAGTGCTCTGGGAGCCGAGGCCAGGCCCACATGACACAGAGGTTTTAGCCCCGTGGCGGGCATGACCAGCTGTTGGCCTGAGGGACTCCAAGTCACCAGCAGCTGTGGCCATTTACATATTTACCAACAAAAATATGTGAAGGACAAAGTGAGAGGTCAGTGCAATGTGGACTTTGGGACCAGTAGTTGGGCGTGTGTCAGCTTTTGTCCCCAGGGTGAGAAGCCACTGAGATGCCTTGGCTCAACCAGCACCACACTACAGCTTCAGCTACTGGTTTGCAGAGAGTAGGGGGACCAAGCATCCAGTCTGAGGGGTAATCTCTCTTGCTTTAACTTGCTTGGATATGGATTGCAGTCTAGGGTGGAGGTCCTGGGGTGTATGTCTAGCTTACCAGAACGTGTGGAGGTTTCAGCAATGGTACCCAACTAATACCTCCGGCAGCTGAAAAAATCCCAATGTTTGGTATAAAGTTCCCCTGTCTGGTGGCAGATTCCTACTGTGGCAAAAATCCCAAAAGTCAAGTAATTGAGGGCCACATGACCAGGCAAAGGAAACAAAGCAAACAGAAGAATCCAACATTAGACTCCTATTTTGGGGACAAAAAGGAGCAAAGCATGGAGCAGGAGGAAGAGAGTGAAGTCAGAACTCCTGCACCAAAAGCTTCAAAGGAAAATATGAGCTGGTTACAGGCCATAGAGGACCTTAAGAAACAGATAAGAGAAGTGGAGGCAAAATTGGGAAGAGAAATGGGAATGATGCCAGAGAATTATGAAATGAGATTCAACATCCTGATTGAGGAAAATAACACTTTTAAAAATAGACTAACTCAAATGGCCAAAGAGGCTCAAAAAGGCAATGAGGAGAAGAATGCATTAAAAAGCCAAATTTGCCAGATGGAAAAAGAATCTCAAAAGCTCACTGAGGAGAATCATTGCTTCAGAATTAGATTGGAGCAAATGGAAGCTAATGACTATATGAGAAATCAAGATGCTGTTAAACAGATTCAAATAAATGAAAGAATAGAAGGTAATGTGAAATATCTCATGGGAAAAACCACTGACCTGGAAAAAAGATGCAGGAGAGACAATTTAGAAATTATTGGACTACCTGAAAGCCATGATCAAAGAAATAACCTAGAAATCATCCTCCAACAGTTCCTAAAGGGAAACTTCCTTGATGTTTTTGAATCAGAGGGCAAAATAGAGGTTGAAAGAATCCACCGATCACCTCCTGAAAAAGATCCCAAAAAGAAAACTCCTTAGGAATATTATAGCCAGGTTCCAAAATTCCCAGATCAAGGAGAGAATATTACAAGCAACCAGGAAGAAACAAATTGAATATTGTAGAAACACAGTCTGGATAACCCAGGATCTGGCAGCTTCTACACTGAGGGATCGAAGGGCTTGGAATATGATATTCCGGAGGTCAAAGGAACTGGGATTAAAACCAAGAATCACCTACCCAGCAAAACTGAGTATCCTGTTTCAGGGGAAAATATTGTCATTGAGTGGAATAGAGAACTTTCAAGTATTCTTGATGAAAAAAACAGACTTGAATCAAAAATTTGACATTGAGATACAAGAAGCAAGAGAAGCATGAGAAGGTAAACAGGGAAAAGAAATCATAAGGAACTTCTCAAAGTTGAACTATTAACATTCCTACATGGAAAAACAATAATTGTAACTGATTAAACTTTTCTCAGTATGAAAATAGTTGAAGGGAATATATGCTTTATAAACTTCTGATTTACATCATTAATTTCCACCAGATTTTGAGTTACATATTTTCTCCCTATTTTTCCCCTACTCACCACCCCAAAATAGGAGTCCCACAGGATAACCCCTCCTCCAGTCTGCTCTCCCCCATATTTTCTCCCATACCACTTTCGAATTTTCCAGTAGGGCATGTGGTGTATCTCTATGCCCCAGTGCCTGTATATCTTATTTCCCAATTATGTGTAAAATAGTATTAATAACAGTCCATATATATATTTAAAAATTTGATTTTAAAACTGAATTCCAGATTCATTCCCTTTTTGACTTGTCACCCACCCTTGCTGGGAAGATAAGGAATTCAGTATAGGTTGTACATGTGTGGCTAATGCAAAACAATAACATAGTAGATATAATGTAAAAGATTGACTATATTTCCCTCCCTCCTATTCCACCTCCCACTTGTTTTATTCTCTACTTTGATCCCATCCCTTTTCAAAAGTGGGTGCTTCCAAATTCCATCCCCTCCACAGGCTGCCTTTCCTCTCATCCCCTTTTCCCCTACTCTCCTGTAGGGTGAGATTATTTAGTGTGTATTTCCTTCCCTCCCCAAGCCAAATTCAATGGGAATAAGGTTGACCCATTCCCTTTTGCCTTCCTATTCTTCCCCTCCATTGTAACCATTTTCCCTTGCCTCTTCTACATGAGATACTTTACCCCTTACTGTCTCTCCCCATCTCCTCTCATTATATTCCTCTCTCATCTCTTAATTTCACCTTTTAAGTATCATCCATTCCTGTTAAATTGGTCCTGTGCCCTCTATCTATGTATACCTGTAAACATATATATAAGCATTCACATATGTATTCATATGCCCATATACTCTCATATATAGACACACACACACACATATATTCCCTTCAACTATTTTCACACTGAGAAAAGTTTAATCAGTTACAATTATTGTTTTTCCATGTAGGAATGTTAATAGTTCAACTTTGAGAAGTTCCTTATGATTTCTTTTCCCTGTTTACCTTCTCATGCTTCTCTTGCTTCTTGTATCTCAATGTCAAATTTTCTATTCAACTCTGCTTTTATCAACAAGAATGCTTCTAAGTCCTCTATTCCACTGAATAACCATAATTTCTCCTGAAACAGGATACTGAGTTTTGCTGGGTAGCTGATTCTTGATTTTAATCCCAGTTCTTTTGACCTCCAGAATATCGTATTCCAAGCCCTTCGATCCCTCAGTGTAGAAGCTGCCAGATCCTGGATTATCCTGACTGTGTTTCCACAATATTCAAATTGTTTCTTCCTGGCTGCTTATAATATTCTCTCCTTGATCTGGGAATTTTGGAACCTGGCTATAATATTCCTAGGAGTTTTCTTTTTGGGATCTTTTTCAGGAGGTGATCGGTGGATTCTTTTAACCTGTATTTTGCCCTCTGGTTCTAAAACATCAGAGAAGTTTCCCTTGAGGATCTGTTGGAAGATGATTTCTAGGTTCTTTCTTTGATCATGGCTTTCAGGTAGTGCAATAAATTTAAATTATCTCTCCTGGATCTATTTTCCAGGTCAGTAGTTTTCCCCATAAGATATTTCACATTGCTTTCCATTCTTTCGTTTGTTTGTATCTGTTTAATAGCATCTTGATTTCTCATAAAGTCATTAGCTTCCATTTGCTCCAATCTAATTCTGAAGCAATGATTCTCCTCAGTGAGCTTTTGAAGTTCTTTTTCCATCTGGCAAATTGGGATTTTTAAGCATTCTTCTCCTCATTGCCTTTTTAAGCCTCTTTGGCCATTTGAGTTAGTCTATTTTTTAAGGTGTTATTTTCCTCAATCAGGATGTTGACTCTCATTTCATAACTTTCTTGCATCATTCTCATTTCTCTTCCCAATTTTGCCTACACTTCTCTTATCTGTTTCTTAAGGTCCTCTATGGCCTGTAACCAGCTCGTATTTTCCTTTGAAGCTTTTGGTGCAGGAATTCTGACTTCACTGTCTTCCTCCTGTTCCATGCTTTGCTCCTTTTTATCCCCAAAATAGGAGTCTAATGTTGGATTCTTCTGTTTGTTTTATTTCCTTTGCCCGGTCATGTTGCCCCTCACTTTACCCCTGGGCTTTTTACCACAGTAGGACTCTGCCACCAGACAGGGGAGCTTTCCTCCAAACACTGGGGTTTTCTCAGCTGCCATAGGTATTAGATGAATGCCCTCTCTGAGGCCTCCACATGCTCTGGCAAGCTGGACATACTCCCCAGGACCTCCCTCTAGACTGCAATCCAGATCCAAGCAGGTTAAAGCAAGAGCGATTACCCCTCAGACTGGGTGTTTGGTCCCCCTACACTCTGCAGACCAGGATCTGAAGCTTCCATGTGGCACTGGCTAGCTGTGCTGGTGGCTCAGCAGCTTCTCAGCCCAGAGGCAAAAGCCACATACTCCCTCTTACTGGGTCCAAAGTCCAGACT
Source organism: Petaurus breviceps papuanus (assembly GCF_028583685.1). NCBI lineage: Eukaryota > Metazoa > Chordata > Mammalia > Diprotodontia > Petauridae > Petaurus > Petaurus breviceps. The sequence goes on from NW_027185903.1 coordinate 26,509,614, forward strand.
GCACTGACCTCTCACTTTGTCCTTCAAATCTGTGTGTTGATAATTCTAGATAAGGCCACAGCTGCTGTTCATATGGAGTCCCTCCTGTGGGTGCCTGGTCATGCCCACCCTGGGGATAAAACCTCTGCTCAAGGGGCCTGGGCTCAGCTCCCAGAGCGCTGTGCTGGCTGATTCCTGCTGGCTTGCTGGGCTGTCCTCAGTGGGAGGTTACCTTCTCTGTGTCATTTTGTGGATTCTGCACCTCCAAAGTTTGCTCAGATTTCCCTTTTTACATTGATTGCGGGAGGTGGAAGCTGGAGCTGCTGGAAGGTCATGCTTGTACTCCACCATTTTGACTCAACCCTGCATCTTCAATCTTAACTGAAATGGACAAAGGAGAAATCATTGGAGAGCAATAGCAAGAGCAAGAGTGAGAGCTGGAGAGAGAGCGAGTGAGAGAGAGATTTTATTGTAATGTAGAAATATATCAAACTAGAAGGCAACAAGGACAGGGTGGATTTATGAGGGAGGATTAACAGAGAAGGAATAGTCACAAATAAAGCATATTTCCTAATACTGAAAGGGATATTGAATGGAGAAAGCTGAACCAGAATCTAAGGTGAGTGTCTTAGGTTGTCTCTTATCCTATGCAGAAAAGGTTGAACAAACTGTCATAGAACATCAGGAGATCAGAATATGACAAATGAAAATAGAAATGACAAAACGAGTGATTTCAGGCAATCTTGCATAGTATGAATTGTCATATTGTAAAGGTATTAGGACCAGGGGAGCAAACTTATATAATGACAGTAATGTTGCAAAGAAGGAAAAAGAAAAAAAAACTTTGAAAGACTTAAGAAATCTGAATAATGCAATGTCTCCAAAGGATAAGTAATGAAACATGCTGCCCATTTCCTGTCAGAGAGGTAATGGGTACAAGGTACAGACAGAAAATTTTGTTTTTTGCAGGGTCACTGTATGGATTCATTCTGCTTGACTTTGCTTATTTGTTAAAATGGTTTGTTTTCCCTTTTTCTTTCTCTCACTTTCAATTGGGGTAAGGGCAGATGGGGTCAGATTGATTCATAATGATAATACCAAAGGGGGAAAAGTGTGAGATAAAGCCATTATAACATTTCTTTAAATGCAAATCAGAGAACAGAAAGAAGTTCAGAAGGAAGAACAGAGAAACAGGACAGTATTTAGAGAAAAGTCCAGAATTTATTACATGTATTTTCCTTAAAGCAAACAGTACAAAGCAGAGGCTCATAATTTCACTGGGAATCTTTGTTCAGTCCTGTGCATGGAAATGCTCTTTTTTAGTGTTTAAATTCATCGTTTTAAAAAATGAAGAAAGGGGAAAGAGGGGCTACATAACCAGTGACTCCTGTTTGGTCTGGTTGGTCCCTTACTCCTCTCATTGGGATAGGGATGGGAGACTGGGGATAAGTGCATCGCCAAAGAGAACTAATTGGTGACTGAGATAAAAAAAAAAAAAACCTACTCAGTCAGTTTAAAAGGATAAACCAATTCCCATCCTTCTGTCTTCCCATCTTTTGAGCTTTTTATTTGGAACTTTGACAACTTTCCCTAGGGAAGGGATCTCTCCCCATCTGCCAGTAGCAGCTATTATGGGCATATACACAGAAATAAGTATGTGTGTTTGCCGAGGGTAGACTGAGACTGAATCTCAAATCATTGTCTCCTCTGCTTTGTGTTTCAATGAGTGCAGATGTCCAAAGAGTAAGCTTTCTCAAGCTCACGAGGTAAGGAGGTGAGGAGTTTGGATCAGGTTGCCCACTAATTGTCAACAGAGAATCAGAGAAGTCACTCAGTGGATCAATTAGTTTGTCTGGGACATCAGGCCCAAAGAGATGTTAGACAAGCATATCATGAATCAGTTGAGCTTATAGATGAATCTCTCTATTGAACATAGAGCTACATTCATGAAAAAACTTTTATGGAAATTTCCTAAAATACAAAGAGGTCAATGAGGACATTTATAGATTTAAAGTTGTGTTACCTAGAGCATATGGCTTTTTCTCACTCATATGCCTCCTTGGCAGGTCATATACATGTACTCTCTCCTCTAAAGGTACTAAGCATAGTGTCAAAATAGTAAGACAGAGCTTTATGTATAAAGGATGATGTATTTTATTACTAACAAACGATTTAAGACAGCGGTGGGGAACTTGCAGTCTTGAGTTCACATGTGACCTTCTAGGTCCTTGAGTATGGCCTTTTGGCTGAGTCCAAGTTTTATAGAACAAATCCTCTTATTAAGGGAATTTGTTCTATGAAGTTTGAATTCAGTGAAAGGCCAGCATTTGAGGACATAGAAGGTCACATGTGCCTTGAGATTATAGACTCCCACTCCTGATTTAACATATAAATATCTGATATCATTTTTTTCTTTATTTTTTTGAAAGTAGCTTGTTTAAGATCCAAAAATTGTCTTTATTGTGGTTAGTTGTGTATATAGAAATGCTTCAGTGGAAGCTCAAGAAATATAGTATCAAATAAGAGTACATTTCCCTTCAAAAGAGTTACCCCCCTAGAACACTAAGAGAATTTGCACGTAACTATGTGGTGATGGTATTTTTGTGAAATCTAGTCATACAACTGGGAGAACATACCTGAATGAGGTAATTAGACCAGAAAATGAATGAATTCATGTCCACGTGCCCAGGTGAGAGATATTAGTTACTACAGTGGGTAGAGATACACCCAAATGCAAATTTACATTAGCATTATTTTGTGTGTGGTATAGAAAAGCTGTCTTGTTATGGATACCTACTAGGATGTTCAATGAATAACTTTTCTAGAAGGGCTACTATTTGTCTTGTTTAGGGAGACCCTAGCTATGAACCAAACCTAAGCTCTATTAAAAGAGATTTTCTCAAAAGATTGTGAGGTGAGGATATAATGAGCAAGAGAGTACAAGAAAAACTCTCTTTGGCATTGTACCAGGTGTATCTGGTCCCATAAATGAAGCCTCTTTCCAGGGACATGGATGACATTTCTAATAACTTTGTTACCATAAGAAATATTAAATCTAGAATCATAATAATTTTTCTGTTGTTCATTATTCTATGTGGATAAAGTTATAAAAGATGGGAAAGGACTAGAATTCAGATGTTGGCATACATTTTGTCTTCCTAAAACATCTCCTCCCCCAATGCACCTGTGCACATGTGAGTATACACATACACACAGATTTTGAAGGAAAATGAAATTATATAACGAAATACTTTTTCTTGGCTTGAGCATATGTCTTTCATGGCCAATATATGAAAATAAAAATTCTTTGCCTTGAGTCCCTTATTTACCTTATTTAATTTTTTGATGTTTTGTATAAAGTACATACGAGAATGTATTCTCATAAACTGAGACATTTTGAAATAATTTTCGTACTTTAAAGTCACAAAAACAGATAGGAGAATAAGGGATGGACAGACACCTTTCTATGTCTTCATTTTTCTGTTCCCTCAATCTCTGACACTATTTTTTTTAAAGCTAAATTGTTTAATTAAGTCTAGATTTACTAAATGTATTTATCAATAAAAAAGCTTTTTAAAGTAATTTAGAGACTGGTTAGCCCTAAAAGAAATGCAAGAGTTACTTTAAAATAGCACCATACATTATATATAAGTGTGTGATATGATTCTTAAGCTGAATTATATTCTTTCCCCTGACCTTTCTTCTTGTAGGTACATTTCTTCATTTGGGTAATTTATGCTATGGCATACAAACTGACTGATGATGTTTTCCATTTGCAATGACATCCTAATAAAGGATGAGAATGATAGTAGGCTTTGAAAGAGGTCAAATGCAAGGCATTTATGCACTCTTGTCAAATTGTGCAACCTCTTCCCACCCCAATCTTAGATAATTCTGACCCCTTTTTTCTACTGGAAGCTTTGCCATTTCATTGTAACACATACAACTTGAAATCACAACATAGCTATCTAGAGGTTTCCATTGAGAAGGGATTTTCTATATTTAAAATAATTTGCATTGGTAAACTATACATGAAAAAAAATATCACCCATTGGGAGCCCCATACATGGCATCTGAGGAGCCTGTCTAACTTGCTCCATCTCTCTTCTGAAAGATCCCAGAAGCATATCAGCATTAGCCAGTCTTCCTTAACTGTTTAAGATTGATAAAATTCCTCTCGTGATATGTAAATACTCATTTCTATTCAGTAAATCCAATGTAGTGTGAGTTAATCCCATTGTCAAATGACAAACATTAAGGACAGGTAAGAAAAAAAGTATTGAAAATTGATAATAGGACTATATTTTGTATGTAACCCAGAAATTGATAACTGAATTGGCATTGATATAAAAAGGCTTTCCTACATGATAATATGCAAAGCTCACATCAGAAAGAGAATCTTAGATGAAAGCATTTTTTTAAAGCAATTGGGGTTAAGTAACTTGCCCAAGGTTACATGGCCAGTTATTTTTGTGTGGGTGTTATGTATCTGAGGCCAGAACCAATCCCAGGTCCTCCCAATTCTGGGCCAGTGCTCTTACTCACTGTGCCACCTAGCCAGCCCTGATGAAAGCATTTTAAAGAAGTTTCTCCATTATATTTAGTTTTATGATTAAAAACTGAAAACATCCTGTGGTCTAGGTATTCTGCAATTACAGCTTGGAAGGAGACAAGATGACTATCAAAGTCCCTCCAAGCATAGCCAAATGTTTCATGTCTGGCAGATATTCAATAAATATTGGGTGAATAAAAAAAGATTTTTATATGCAAATTCCTAGTAAGTAAATATGAAAATGATATCACACAACAGAGGAAATGTTTTGGCACCAGATATACAGGGGATGATATATATCATATATCATGTAAACTAGAGAGAGTTGAGTGAAACTCTGCAACCTTATAACCAGTTGGTCCAAGAAAGCAGAAAGATCAACATTTTAGTTGACTTATGAAAAGCAATTGTAATCTATGCAAAGTAGTAGTGCCCGGTATCAACCAGAAAGTATCTTTCTTTTCTAGATGGGGGTCTAAAAGAAATACTAATTGTACAGAAGGTGAAGCATGATCAAATAACCAATATGTATTTATTAAACTCTTTACAAATGCTGGGTACTGTAGTAAGTGCTGGGTATACAGAGAGAAAGCAAAACCAGACCCCATGTTCAAACAGCTTACTTTCCACCTGGGAAATAACATATGTGAATAAGATGATACAAAATCAATTCATAGTAGGTGGAAAGTCATTTTTAAAAGGATGGAACTAGCCTCAGGGTTGAGGAGGTTGGACAAGAAGAAAGAACTTAAAGAAGGGATGAAACTGGAAGTCTTTTTCCCCCCACTTTATAGTATTTTTCCAGTTACATGCAAATATAGTTCTCAACATTCACTTTTATAAGATTTTGAGTTCTAAATGTTTTTTTCTCCCTTCTTTCCTTTCTCTCCTTCCTCCTCCCCAAGATGGCAAGCAATCTGATATAGGCTATATATGTGCGATAATATAAACCATATTTCCACATTAGTCACATTGTAAAAAGGAAAAACCATGAAAAATAAAAGCAAAAAAAAGAGAAAATAGTATTCTTCAATCAGCATCTAGACTTCATCATTCTTTAGATGTGGACAGCATTTTCTATCATGATGAGACTTTTTGGCATTGTCTAGACCATTGTATTGCTGATACAAGCTAAGTCTCTCAAAGTTGGTTATCACACAATGTTACTGTTACTGTGTACAATGTTGCCCTGTTTCTTACTACACTTAGCATCAGTTCATGTAAATCTTTCCAGGTTTTTCTGAAATCTGCCTGCTCTTCATTTGCTATGGAACAATAGTATTCCATTACATTCATATACCACACAATTTGTTTAGCCATTTCCCAACTGATGGGTATCCCCTCAATTTCCAGTTCTTTGTCACCACAAAAAGAGCTGCTATAAATATTTTTGTGAATATTGGTCCTTTTTCCTTTATAATGATCTCTTTGGGTTACAGAACTAGCACAGCCAATGCAAAGGCACAGAAGAGGAGTGCTTAGAACTTGGTTAGACATCGAAGATACCAAGATCATCCACTGCATCTCAAGTCATCACCAGTCATCTTGATTCAGACCTGCCACTAGACTGTCATTACTCTAAAAGCCAGAGTGAGGCTGATGACTTCATGCAACTCTGCCTCACTTAAATCCAATTTACCCATTAATCAAAAGGTATCACCTATATCAGTTTACCATTTTATGTATCTCAAAGTCCTGTGTAGTCAAAGACAAGTGATGAAGCAACAGGTATAGATACACTAGGAGCTCTAATCACAACCCTGACCACAGGTGGCCCAGGCCATAGGGCCACCTTCTCAATGGAAATAGCAGTGGGATTTGGTAGCCTTTTAAGGATCACACTGTTCACCTCCTGGTGTGAGGAAGGGGCTAGAAAAGGTGTCTTAAAAATCATCTGCTTATCCAACCCTGGCCTGATTACTGTAGCAGGCAGGAATCCCACACTGAGGTCAAAACATACTCAAAAAATGTGCTAAACAAAGATGATTCCAATCATCATTGGTACATGGAATACCCACACACTCATAGATAACACAGAATCCAGTAGACCTTAAAGGCAAACAGTTCTTCTTGTGAGGGAACTCAGCAGATATCATATCCAAATAGCAGTTCTAAGGCAAACAAGGATGGCAAATGAAGGCCAACTTACTGAAGTTGGATCTGGATACATGTTTTTCTAGAGTGGCCACAGTGAAGGGGAATGCCATGAAGTTGGTGTAGGTTTTGCAATCAAAATTATTGTAGTCAACAAGTTTGTATGCCTACCAAAAGGCATGAATGACAGACTCATGACAATGTGATAGCCAATTGAAGGAAAATTTGATGCCAACATCATCAGTGCCTATGCTCCCACCATGATGAACCCTGATGAGGTCAAAGAAAAATTTTATGAAGACCCAGAGATCCTTATAATTAATGTTCCAAAAATAGGACAAGCTTATAATCCTGGGAGATTTTAATACTAGGGTAGGCTCAGACTATTAGACATGACAGGAAGTCCCTGGGAGGAATGGAGCTGGAAACAGCAAAAGTAATGTTCACTTACTACTGAAGACTTATGCATTTCATGACTTTCTCATCACCAACAATAGCTTTCATTTACCTAAACACAATAAAACTTCATGAATGCAGCCTTGCAGCAAACATCAACATTCAATAGACTGTGTGATTATAAGGAGAATGGGCAGACAGGATGTGAGAATAATAAAGGCAATGTATGGTGCATACTGTTGGACTGATCATAGACTTATGCAAGCTAAATACTTGTATTCAACAAAAAAGGCAGCTCCAAGGCAAAATGACTACCAGAAGAATTAATGTCAACAGATTAGAGTACTTTTCTGAGCTGGAACAGTTTGTTGCTAACTTGGAGGGAAAGTTGAGCCAAAGCACAGTTTACAACAGTGAAGCAGAAAAGGAGTGGACAGTTTTCAGTGATTTGGTGTGCAGCTCTACATTTGCTCATCTGGGTCAGAACACTCACACACATCAAGATTGATTTGATGAAAACTATGAGGAAGTTCAGAAACTGCTCAATGAAAAATGAGAACTCCACTGGGTTTTGCCAGCAGGATAGTTCACCCATCTCTAAGAAGGCAGCATTTAATTCCACCAAAAGTGAAGTACAAGGGAAGCTTAGAGAGATACAGGATTCTTGACTCAGTAAGAAGGCAGATGAAATTCAGTTTTATACTGATAGTTTAACAATCCAAAAAGTTTTTATGATATCCTGAAAGCTACTTATGGACCAAAGACCTATGTTGCATCTCATCTACTCAGTACTGATGTAGGCATATTGATTAGTGATAAGGACATGATCCTAAAGAGATGGTCTGAACACTTCCACAGTATTCTCAACAGATTATCAACAATCAATGCTGAAGCCACTGACTGTTTAGCCACTGACTGTTTACTTCAAGTTGAAGTCAATCCCTACCTAGTTGAAGTTCCAACTGAAGAAGAGATTTTGAATGCCATTAGGCTCCTTTCATGTGGCAAAGCACCTGGTGCTGAGTCTGCTCCAGCTGAGATTTACAGGTGTTGGGGGGGAGGGAGGGGAGGTCCATTGTTCATACAAAAACTGACCGAAATTTCTCTGGGTAGGCAATTCTTGGTTGTAATGTTAGCTCCTTTGCTTTATGGAATGTCATGCCTTATGACCTCTCATCCTTGAGTGCAGCTCCACAATATTTGAATTGTTTCTTTCTGGTCATTTACTGTGTTTTTCCCTTGACCTGATAGTTCTATAACTTGGTTATGATGTTCCTTGGGATTTTTACTTTGGATCTCTTTCCTGGGGTGATTGATGGATTCTTTCAATGTTCATTTTGCCCTCTGGTTCCAGGATATTGTGGCATTTTTCTTTGATAATTTCTTGAAAGATGCTGTCCAGGTCCTCCTTTTGATTATGGCTTTTAGGTAGTACAATGATTCTGAAGTTGTCTCTCTTGGGTTTCTTTTCCACATCAATTACTTTTCCATAGAGGTATTTTATATTTTCTTCAATTTTTTTCCCATTCTTTTGAATTTGTTTGATTAATTCTTGTTGTCTCATTGAGTCTTTAGCTTCAACTTGCCCAATTCTAACTTAAGGCACTGTTTTTCTCAGCTTTTGTTCTCCCCTTTCCATTTAGCCAATTATATTTTATAAGTTGTTTTCTTCAGTGGATTTTTGAGTCTTCTATTACTTTTGGTCAATTCTGCTTTTTAATCAGTTGTTTTCTTTTTTAAAGCTGTTGATTCTTTTTTATAATTCTCTTGAATGGCTCTCATTTCTTTTCCCTATTTTTCATCTAACTCTTAAATGATTTTAAAATTCCTTTTTCATCTCTTCAATGAATTCTTTCTGGGTTTGAAAACAACTTCCCATTTTTCTTTGGGGTTCTGCTCAGAGATGTTTTGACATTGTTGTTCTCTTCTGAGCTTGTGTCTTGATCTCTGTCACCACAATAACTTTCTATGATCAGATTCTTTTTTATTTATTTGTGTGTTTTTGCTTATCTTTTTAAAATCTTTTTTATTCTTTAAAATTTGAGTTCTGTTCCTGTGGTAGAAGGCTCACAATCTCAGTGGGAAGGGGCTTCTTGTGCTAGGGGCTGCAGGCCCTGGCTGTTTAACTGATGCTTCACAGATGTTCTTCTGAGGTCTATGGTGGACCCTCATGTCTGTTGCTATGCTGACGGGGTGGGGTGTGGGGTTGGTTTTGCTGCTGAGGTTGTAGTGGTCTGGCAGCTTATCTGGTGCATAGCCAGGATCCTAGTGCTGGTGTCTGGAATGTACTGAAGCTGTTGGGGTATTTCTACATTTCCCTGGGGTCACACTGAAGCACGCAGTACTCTGGCCACTGCAGGTTACCTGTTTGTCCAGGGCTATGTGAAGCATGTGTCAGCTCCCTGGCTGGAATATGCTAATTCACCTAGCTATGCTGAGGCACATGGGCTGTCCTGATAACGGTATTTGCCTGCTCCACCACATGGGGGCTCAGGATCTCCCAGCGGTTTGCTGAGGATGCTTCCTGTCCTAGAAGGCACTCTCCTTTTACTCGGCTGAGGTTGACCTTTCCTGTCAATGTTTTAAGTTTCTTGGACTAAAAGATTGTTTCACCCTATCTTTTTTACTTGGTGAGTATGGGAGATTCTTGGTGATTTACTGCTTAATTTGACATCTTGGCTCCAAGAAGTTCCTCAAAGTTGTTCTTAAAACAATATTGTTATTATTTTATACAATGTTCTTTTGGTTCTGCTAATTTCACTCTTCATTATTTCATGCAATTCTGTCCATATTTTTCTAATATCAGAGAGCTCATTAGTTCTTATAGAGCAGTGGTATTCCATCATAATCATATGTTACAACTTGTTTAGCCATTCTCCTATTGACAGGCACAGTTCTTTGCCACCACAAAGAGAGATGCTATAAAGATTTTAGAATATGTAGGTCCTTTTCCCTTTTCTGTAATCAACTTTGGAAAAAGACCTAGTAGAGGTATTGCTGTGCCAAAGGGTAAAGACAGTTTAATAGCTCCTTGGGCATAATTCCAGATTGCTCCCCAAAATGGTTGTGTCATTTCACAATTCCACCAACAATGAATCAGTTTCCTAATTTTTCCATATCCTCTCTAACATTTATCACTTTCTTCTTCAATCATTTTATCCAATATGATAGGTGTAAAATATTTACCAAAGTTTTTTCAATTTGCATTTCTCTAACAAATAATTATTTAGAGCATTTTTCATATAACTATAAATTGCCTTGATTTCTTTATTGGAAAATTGCCTCTTCATATTCTTTGCACTATTATCAATTGGGGAATTATTTTTATTAAAATACATGGAAGTATAGGTATAAATGGACTTTACTAAAATTAAGAGAATTTATCTAAAACTGTTAGTTATCATTACTCATAATGGGGATAAGCTAGAAACAAGGATGCTCATTGTCACCAATACTATTTAATATTGTATTGGAAATCCTTGCAATAACAATAAGAGGAGAAAAAAACAGAAGGAAACAGAATAGAGAAGAAGGCAATAAAACCATATCTTTTTTACAAATGATATATTGATATACTTGGAAAATTCAAAGCACTCAACTAAAAAGTTAATTGAAACAATGAATAATTTTAGCAAAGAAGGATATAAAGCAAATCCACATAAACCTTCAGTATTCCTATATATCACAAGTAAAACCCTGCAAGAAAATATAGTAAAAGATGCCTCATTTAAAATAACTCTAGACAGTATAAGATACCTGGGCATACACTTGCTAAAGCAACCCCAGGGTCTATATAAACAAACTTATAAAAAAAATTTTATACAAACAAAATCAGATTTAAATAATTGGAAAATAATATTTTTTCATGAGTAGGCAGGGAGTACAATATAATAAAAATGACAATTTTATCTGAATTAGAAAAAATAATAACAAAATTCATTTGAAGAACAAAAAGTCCAGAACATCAAAGGAACTAATAAAAAATAAAAGGGAGGATATTTAGCAGAACCAAAACTTACACTATAATATATGGCAATGTAATTGAAGTTAAGGTGACATGCAAAATCTATGCAATAATTGAATATATAGGTGAGCCACAGAAAGAGAGGAGTGAAGCATAACAATGAGCTTTCAAACTGGAAGGATGATAACATCAATAGTCAGCAGAAAGGTCAGAAGAGGGAGAGGTTTTTGGCAGGGAAAGGAATAATAAGTTGAATTTTGTACATGTTAAGTTTGAGATGCCTACAGGACATCTAGTTCAAGCTGTCCAATAGGCAGTTGGTGATACAGAATTAGAACTCATGAGAAATAAATAATTCATGCAATGAACTGCATAGAGATAATAATTGTACCCACAAGAGCTAAAGAGATAACTAAGTATGGAGAGTAAACAAAGGTCTGAATCTCCTACCAGCAAAAGGCAACAAGGACAGAAGATGCCACTCACAAAGCCCATTGGGGAGAAAGTATTCAGGAAGAAAAGATGATCCATAGTATCAAATGGTGATGCAATAAGAATCAAGAGGACAGCACTACATTTATCAATGAACAGATAATTTGTAACTGGAGAGAATAATTGTAGTTGAATCATGAGATGGAAGATGGATTTTAGAGTGTTCATAATAGAGTGAGAGGAAAGGAAGTAGAATCATGATTGTAGAGGACTTTTAGGTGTTCCCCTAAGAAGAGAGATAGTGGAACAATTATTATCAGGCATGGCAGGATTTGGTCAATTTTTGTTTTGTTTTGTTTGAATTAGAGACAGAAATGTTTGTAGGCAGCAGGGAGGTGGTAGTAGAAGTATAGAAATAGAAAGAAGGAAGCAGAAAAGGATATAGGAAAAGAGGGGGTATGGCAGTTGGGGAAATCTACTGGAGAAGGTGTGAAGATATGGAATCAATGATACATATAGAGAGTTTTGCCATGGCAAGAATGGCAACTTCATCATCAGGGACTAGAATGAATAAGAAAATGGTGGGAGTTAAGAGGAATTGTGTTGGAAGAGAAGGTAATTCTCAGTAAATTATGTAATATAAGGCCTAGTCCTCAATAGAGACAGTAGAGGGGGGGGGAGGGAGTGGCATAGGATATTTGAAAAGAAGTGAAAACATTTGGAACAGAAATTATAGTGAGTGGTATATGGAATTAATTAGGGAGGAGGAATAGGATTTCCTTACTGTAATGAGAACCCTGTTAAGACTAAATAATATTGGGGTAGCTATGTGGCACAGTGAATAGATCACTGGCCCTGGAGTCAGGAGAAGCTGAGTTCAAATTCATCCTCAGACACTTAACACGTACTAGCTGTATGACCTTGGGCAAGTCACTTACCCCCAATTGCCCTGCCTTCCCCCCTCCAAAAAAAGCAAAAAAAAAATTATTTTTGGGGTGGCTAGATGGCACAGTGAATAGAACACTGGCCCTAGCATCAGGAGGACCCGAGTTCAAATCCCACTTCGTACACTTGACACATTTACTAGCCATGTGGTCTTGGGCAAGTCAGTTTACCCCAACTGCCCTGCCCTCTCCCCCTCCAAAAAAAACCATAAAAAAATTAAAAAGACTAAATAACATGAATTTTTGGGAACTAGCAAGCATGGTTTCATGATTTCCTTCAGTTCTGTTCAGCAACATATGGAAAATAGGTCATAAAAAGGCAGCTATTTGAAGTACTCTTATGTTAAGAGTTTAGTAGGTCAAGATCATTGATAGCAGAAGGGAATAAAGGAATCAACAGTAGAGGATATGGTAGCAATGCACTCATTTACAAGGGGTCAAGTTTAGGAAGGGAGGAGAATGTAACCAGAGAAGGATAGATGATAAGTGATAGTACTAAAGAAGGGAAGAATTGAATGTCATGGTGAAGATATGATTAGATTTGAGAGGAACTAAATACAAGTCAGACTTACAGAATCAAAATAATTATGGAATCTCAGAGGCAACTTGGTGTGAAAACTGTACTAGAAATAAGAAGACTCAAGTTCCATTTCTACAATTATTACCTCTAAAGTCAGAAAGATCTGAGTTCAAATTTGACCTCAGATATTTAACAGTTATATAATGCTAGACAACCTACTTAAGTCTGCCTCAGTTTTGTCATGTATGTAAAATGTAGATAATAATGGTAATTACCTTAAAGAATTTTGTTAGGATCAAATGAGAAAATATTTATACAGTGCTTAAGGCATTCTCTCATTCTCTCACAGAATGATAGTAAAAGATATTTCATTTAAAATAACTCTAGATAGTATAAGATAATTGCTCATACACCTGCTAACACAACCCCATGGCCTATATAAACAAATTTATGAAAAAAAAAACTTTTTATACAAATAAAATCATATTTGAATAATTGGAAATGAGATGATACAAGTAAGATACTTATTTGCCATAAAGTGAATATAAATTTAGGCTATCATTCTTTCTGTCAAACTTTTGTGATGACCTGCTATGGGGAAAGGATAATGCTAAACACAGTCACTATTCCATGGGTTCATAAATTTGTCACTCAATGCAATTTGTGATAGTATTGTCCAACTAGTGAGTCAACTAAATATCAGCTAAATGGGAGGATGACTAAGAGGTTCTCTTTCAAGGGGCAAGTAAAGGAGCTGGTGAAAACTTTTGTTTTGTTTTCCCCTAAATCCAAGAAAACATCATTTGATGAGACACTTGTTTTCTTAAACTATCATAGTTTATGTTTTAATATCTGTTGCAGAGTATGAGGAGGTAGAGAAATTATAAGAAAAACCCTGTAAAATCATCCAAACTAAACCTATACAAAATTTACTATTTGTGATGTCAGTGAAAAGGGGAAGGGGAAGATGATAAATATATATATGTGTGTGTGTGTGTGTGTGTGTGTGTGTGTGTGTGTGTGTGTGTGTATCTTGGAAAATAGCCTATGTTTTAGGATTCAGAAATAAGAAACCAAAGATTTTAGACTACCAAGAAGCCTCATTTCTTTACATTATTTTCCTTAAAAACAAAGTCAGAAGTGAATACCAAACATCACCAAAAAATAAAATTGACTATTATAATCAATTAACTAACAAGCATTTTTACACCTACTATCTATTAGACCAAATAAACAGTCCCTGTACTCAAGGATCTTTTATTCTTTTTTTTTGGTGGGGGGAATATACATATATCTATCTAGATATATATCTAGATAAAATAAATATAAGATAATTGCAGAGAAAGACACTAGCATCTAGGGAACCAGAACAGACCTCATGGTTTCAGAGGAGAGCTCTGAAGAAAAGCAGCAATTCTAAGATGAGGAGGTGAAAAGGAAATGCACTGTAATCATGAGGGATAGCTTGTGTGAAGGCAAGGAAATAAGAAATGGAATGTCATGTGTGAGAAACAGCAAGGTCAGTTTGGCTTGCTGAAGGAGTATGTAAGCAGATGTAATTTAGAGTAAACCTAAAAAGTTAGGAAGACTCAAACTTACATGAAAAAACTAGTTATTTTGTTAGGGATCATTTTGAAATCAACTTGTTCTGTGATAGAGCATGGAATTTTTAAAGTACAGATAAAAATCAATGTCAAAATAGAAATAAAATTATAAAGCTGAGGAATTATTATGTAAAAGAAAAATAGAATTAGTTAAAAAGAAACAATGCAGTTAGGCCTATCAGTGCTGACCATAAGTGATCCTGGATTGTGACTGTGGGTGAGGAGGAGTGAGGAAAAGTTGGGTGAGTGCAGTACCACAGGGGAAAGAGAATGCATTTTTTTGGGAGGGGAAGCTTGACTAGGGCTTAAGGGAAGAAGAGTGGAGTCCCTGAGGTTGAGCCCCAGGGCAGAATTCAGAAAACAACAGTATGAAGGACTTGAGGCCTAGGGCAACATTACCCACAAATCAGAATTAAAACATAATAACAACCATAAGGTGACAAAAATTAAAAAATACAAATTAAAAATAAAAAGTAGTAAGCAAAAGAAAAAAAATCAACCATTGATAGCTTCTTTGGTATAAAAGACCAGGGTTCATATTCAGAAAAAGGTAATGAGGTAATAAATTTAAAAAACCCAACACTTCTACAATAAAGAGTAATGTAATAGGATCACAAGTCCAAAAAAGAAATTTTAAAAGAACTTAAAAATGAATTCAAAAATCAAATAAGAGAAAACAAGGAAAAATTAGAAAAAAATAAAATAAATCCAAGAAAATTATGAAAAGATACAAAGAGATATGAAAGAGATACAAAATCTTAAGGAATAAAATAGCTCCTTGAAAACTAGAATTGGGCAAGTGGAATTGGTTGACACTATAAGACACCAAGATAGAAAAAAAATAGAAGAGAATCTGAACCATCTCCTTTGAAAAACAACTGATCTGGAGAACAGACTGAGAAGAGACAATATAAGAATTTTCAGACTACCTGAATGTTATGATTGAAAAAAGAATCTGGATACAATATTTTAAGAGATTATTAAGGAAAATTGCCCTGAAGTTCTACAACAAGAAGGTAAGGAAGAAATAAAAAGAATCCACCAAACTTTACCTGAAAGACAGCCTAGGAAGAAAATTCACAGGAATGTCATAGCCAAGTTTTGAAATTCACAGGTTAAAGAGAAAATATTAGAAGCAACAAGAAAAATAATTTGTTTAGATATTAAAGGAAAACAACCAACATTTCAAAAGACCTTGTACAACTTCTACACTAAAAGACTGTGAGTTTACATTATATTTTGAAGAACAAAAGACCTGGGTTTTATCCAAGTATAACTTATCCAGAAAAGTTAAGTATAATACCAAATGAAAAAAAATGTACATATAATGAACTGAAAGACTTTTAGGTATTTGCAACAAAAAGACCAGAACTCAATGGAAAATTCAACATAAAAGATCCCAAAGAAATATAAGGAAATCATTAAAGACTAATTTTAAGGCACAGAACTGTTTAATTATGAAATATGAAAGTGTTTAGTATTAGTCATTATTAGTATTTGTCTAAAAATTGGTAGAAAAAAATTAAAAGGAAAAAGTTTCTCAAAAAAATGGGTCATGGAAGGAAGGACTAATATAGAGGAAGCAGGCAGGGGTGGAGGACTGGTAACATTGGAAACTTACTCTCATCTAGGTTGAAGAAGAAACAATGATTTTATCTGAAAAGATTTAGAAGTCTTCTGAACTTCTAAATAAGTGAGAAAATGGGGGGATAGGATGGGAGAGGGACTTTTAGAAGGGTGTGTTAAGATTAGGAGGGTGGGATAAATAGATAAGGGAAGTACTTTTAAAGGGAAGGGTAAAGTTAGGAATAAGAGGGTAAAGGAGAAGATAAGGTAACTGGCATGGGGTAAAAAAAAAAAAGAGGCTGAGAAGGAAAATAGTGAGTAAAAAATACCATGTAAGTCTTGTACCTATACTACAGGCAGACAGAATAGGGGAGGGGATTTTGTCTCCTCCTTTTCCCATGGACTATGGAGTATATAAATAGGTCTATGTGCAACGTTTTGAGAGTTTGTAGGAAAGTAGGAGAGATACACATTCTGAAATCAGACATGAACACAGGAAGTTACTCAAAGAAAGAAGCAGTTTTGAGGAATGTGACACCTGGTATCAGATAAGGGAGCTGACTTGGATTCAAAGGAGGAATAGTCCTGATATTTGAGAGGGGCCCAACAGAGAGGAGCAGACCCTGTGAATGAAGCGGAGGAATCCACCCAAGAGAATGAAAATTCACAGAGAAAGGACATATGATCCCTAGAGGAATGAGTTTATTTGACTCAATATATTCCCTACTTACATGCCTCCGTGTGATTTTACACTGCTTTTGCCCTAATCTCCTCACAGATACTGCATGTATTTGTGGACAAGGTGCATGAGGTTTAGGGAGGAAATGTGCTGTAACTACTGTCCTTAGCTAGCATGCTGTCTTAGTAATTGCCTTTGCTATGAGCTTGTTGTGTCTAGTGTTGTTCTTGTTTTTGCTATTGCTAATCCTTCATTTTTGAGGAGAATCAATGACATCACAGGGTGATGCTTTGACTTGCACATGAGATGGATATAAGGGAGGCAGAGTGGTAAGAAGATACCAGTCTCTCTCTTCTAGACTAACTGAAGTCCAGGGATGTGACAAAAGTCAAGATGACTGACAATGGCCAAGGATGTGGTGGATAACCTTGGCATCTTTGATGTCTGACCAAGCTTGAAGTACTCCACAATGTCTGTTTGACCTGCCTTCATGGTCTTTGGAACAAATTATTCTCATTCACATATTCCATGGGAAAAGCCTCTCATGCTTAGGGTTGACATCCCCCTAACTCAACAATGGGTTTGAAGCCTGTTGGTTACCTTCAACCTGGCTTAGTCCATCTACTGAGAAAGTTTTACTGGGATATGGTCACTGGCATATGCTACAGCTTCTTAGAGCCACAGGTGAGAGTTGTGTGCCAAGTGGATGAATAGCCCTGAAAAGGAGTTGGCTAATAATCTCTGAATACCCCATATACATCGTTAATGGGATAAAGACTTTTGAGCTACAATTTTTAGAAGTCTGAACCCTAGAACACTGGGTTCTAGAGTCAGCTTCCCTCTGGAGACCCAACTCACAACTGTGAGTGACACATTGGGGGAGAATCTCAGAGGATATGTGACGCTCCAAGGTATAACCAGAACCATCCTTACCTTCCTCAATCCTTTCCTAGTGGATAGAGATAAGTACTAGTGAAAGAAAAATCGATATGAAATTGGGTCAGAATCAATCTTCTCAGTACCCTGTTTTGAAATGTGCAGATTCTCCAGCCTTCCCATCTGGACTGCCTGTAGCAACAATATCAACTTGTAGGGGACCTTATGAAAACCTCCTCTTCACAGCACACTACATAGACTTGGCAGAAGAGATGAATCCTTTTTGTTGGTAAAGAATAATAACATTATCTAATTCTCTTAAAGGAAAAGAGACCTTTCTTAAGTAAATAATATTTGTTTAAAAAATAGATACCCTTGGTAAATGTCACTTATCAACATGGAAACTGATGGTTATCCTGGACTTGAGAAGACAATTGAAACCCAAGGGACAAAGTTAATAACGTTACAGACAGCTGCTGGGATTCTGATAAAAGATAATGTGCTGCAGGAAAAACAATGAATTTTCTGAAAACTCATCAAAGTATAATATTGTGGGAGTCTTGCAATTGCAAGCCTTTCATAAATATCCCTGGGAGCAAGTTAAAAAAAATTAGCCAAGGCCTTAGCTCACCAGATGGGAACCATCCCCTGTGAACCAAAGTGGGCTTTGCTTCACTCAGTGGGCAGCAATGGCATCATGGAGATATGTGTACTGGGAAAAAGATGAAACCGAATGCTGAAGGCTATGGCCCATGACTGAGATTCCTCATATTCCTGTACTGTCATTTCTCCACAGGGCATGGCTAATAATATTTGTTTTCTGTCGTGATAGAGATTGGATCTTTTGATTATTTTGACAAAGTCAAAATGAATCTTTCCACTGGGAATATGGAATGGAAAGGAGAAAGGTTTTTTTTTTTTCATTTTTGTCCTCAAAAAAGCATATTCAGCAATAAGCAAAATGTTCTCTTATTTTTTGTTCCCTTCCCAAGTGTTGAGTGGTATCAAAATTTTGATGATGAACAAAGACCAAATATATTGCTTCTCCTTTCCACAAAATGGAGACAGGCAGCAACACAGACCTATTTTTCTTTTTTCTTTTTTTTTACCAGTGTCCTTTTATTTATTTAGCATTTAATTTTTCTCCAGTTACATGTAAACACCAATTTTAACATTTGTTTTGAAAACTTTGAGTTTCAAATTCCCTCCCCAACTCCCATCCCCACAGCCTATTTTTCGTGTAGGCTTAATGACTACAGTGAAGATAACCTTTCAAGGGCTAATGGGAAGTCTAAGTCCAGTTTAGAGAGTACTCTCTAGACAGAATCTTGTATCTTGAGAGAAAGGATTATCTCATTTTATATGGGAATGCCTAGTATAGGAGCTTAATAAATGCTTGTTGAATGAGTGATTGATTTGTCCACAACTTTACCACTACTGGCTCCAATTCTATACTCTCTGTGAATGGGCTCTAGATCAACATGAGCTTAGATCAACAGTGACCTGTGAAGATACTATCCCCATCACTCCTACCACTATCACCACCACAAGGAAGCTATGAAGATATGAGGGAAGAAATTTGCAGCTCTAACATTACAGGCAACTTATTTGCTGCTACTAGTTTCTCATAGGGTCTCTGCCCTATATTCACTTCACTACAATCTGTTAGATAAAAATTTGACCATCTTATGGACTTACCTTTTCAGTCTCCAGTTGTGATCTTTGCTCCATATAGGTTGGTTTAATTCTCAACACCTACCACAAAAACTTGTTTCTAGAATTAAATGAGTTGACATATATAAAGTTCTTTGCAAACCTAAGAGCACCATATAAATGCTAATTATTCTTCTTATCATTATTATTATAGATATACCTTCCCATCATCTGGCTCCCCAAAGACCCTGTGTACATGCTCCAGAAAATTAGATACCATTGTTTTGATCTCTGAAGGAATCTCCTGCAGGGAGCTAAGAGACTGTCTTCTCTTCAATCTCCAGGCCCTACAGGGACTCATTGTTAATTAAGAAAATAACAGTATTTGCACAACTTACATTCAGGCTTGCCCTGTACTCAAACCAAAACAATAAAAGTTTCTCTCTCTCTCTCTCTCTCTCTCTCTCTCTCTCTCTCTCTCTCTCTTAACTCCCTCTCTCCCTCGCCTCCTCCTCCTCCTTTTGTCTTTATAGAAATAGATCAACCTTTTTTAAAAAATTTCTTTGTACATACTTTGTATTTAAAAGGAGCAGAATGATATAGGGAATAGAGAACTGGGATTGCTCAGGGTCAGGAAGAATGGGATTCAAGTCTCATCTCTACACATGATATCTTTGTGACCCAGAGCAAATTACCTATCCTCTCAGTGCCTGCAGGCAACTGAGACTGTGTTTCAGAGAATATACAGGTCTGTTATCAGTTTAGGAAATTCCTTAGATCTCCCTAAATATATAAAATCTAATTCCACACCTACTCCTTACCTAGCCAAATGTATTTCCTAGGTTTGAGTGTTTGGTACACATTTGTTTTATTTCAAAAAATCATTTCTCAGTGAAAAATACATAGTGTATTAAGTATATAGGCTGAGTTATTATAATAGCAGACATGGCAGCAGTCCGCACTACAAAAGTATGACAATGAACTTATCTCCTTTGGAAAAATCTCCTAAACTGTTATATAAGAAACTATGCTATTCCCTAAGTTTTCCCCAAAGCAATGTTCACATCTCAGGGGTAGATGAAGTCAGAAGCTGACGATCAATTGACTACACAGCACCTCTAGCTGTGGACACCACAGGAGATGAGGTAGCCACAGTAATTGCTAAGTAGGAAGAAACTCCTACATGATTTGGGGCACTGCTGGAGTCTGGAGTGCCCAGATTGAGTATATACAGCCTATTGATGAGGATGGATGTGGAGAGGGGTCCTTCAGTCCTCTATTGATGGCTTCTATTTACACTTAGATAAATTAGGAGAGATCCAGATTACTTTCAGTTTAGTCAAAGGATACTCCCCCGACCCCAGCCTCACTTTCTCTGTCAAAGTTTAAAACAAATTACCTAGTACTCAGTATCTTCCCATCCCAGGCAATTACTCTGTCTTCCATGTCTGAGATTCTCTCTTTCCTCATCTCTACCTACTGACCTCCCTGACTTCCTTCATTTCCAACTAAAATCCTATCTTCTACAGCAAGCTTTAAAAAAAATCATTTATTTACTTTAAGTTTACAACATTCAGTTCCACAATCCCTTGAGTTCCAAATTTTCTCCTCCACCCCTCTCCCATGGCAATATGCAATCCAATATAGGTTCTAAAAATACCTTCACTTTAAACATTAGTCAGGTTGTGAAGAAGAATTATAACCAATGGAATGAACAAGGAAAAAGAAGGAAACCAAACAAAACACAAAAGAGAGAGAGCAAGTAGCTTGTTTTATTCTGCATTCAGACTCTCTAGTTCTTTCTCTGGATGTGGATGTCCCTTTCCATCATGAGTCCTTTGGAGATGTCTAATAGCCTTGCATTGTTGAGAGGAGCCCAGTCTATCAAAGTTAGTAGTCACAGATAAGATGTGTCTATACTTGCATACAAAGTTCTCCTAGTACCTACAGTAAGCTTTTTCTAACCCTTCTTAATTTTAGGGCCTTCTCTATCTTAATGATTTCTTCTTACTTATCACATATAGCTTGATAATAAATATTTGTTTGCTTGTTGTCCACTCCATTAGACTATGACTTCCTTGAGAGCAGAGACTGTATTTTGCCTCTTTTTGTATCCTCGGGGCTTAGCACAATACCTGGTATGTAGTAGTTACTTAATAGATGCATATTGATGGATTTATTACTAATGTATGGTCAATTATTCATTACCAAATCAAATTTAATGGAGTGTCTATGTAGTATAACAGGCAATATGCTGGACTTGGAGTCAGGAAGTTTGAAGGTCATGTACAGCCTCAGATAAATACTTAGTTATGTGACTACAGAAGTCACTTAAGCTCTTGGCTTAGCTTCTCCATCCATAAAATATGGATAATAATAGCAGGCAGATCAACTGAGGTGATATGTGTAAATTGTTTTGTGAACCTTGAATCACTATACAAACATTAGCTGTTATTATTCAGCTTTGTTGAAGTTTGTGCAAATAAGGAATGCTCTGAAGTAGTTGCACTATTTTAATTTACACTGCATATTTCCAATGGTTTGGATACAGTTATGATATTTTCATTATCCAAATAAATGTTGGTGGTATATGCATGTGCACATATGTGTGTGTGTATGTGTGACAGAGAGAGAGTGAGAGCACACAAGACATGTATTCTTGGACATGGCCAGTGACTATGCATATTTTTACAAGGTTTTGTCTCTCCCTCCAACTCCCCTAAATCCATGGAGGAGAGATAAGGAAGAGAACATAAAATGCTTATTAGTTGAATGGAAAAGTAAAATAAAAGCAACATTTTAAGAAATTATTGTGAATTCATTTCCAAATTGTGTAAAATAAGAGTATAATAAAGGACATGTTGCCTAATAAGTTTTTTTATGTGAAATGTATGGTTAATTCTCTTAAGTCAATAAATTAAATTTTTTTTTTAAAAACCAAATGAATGTTGGAGGAGAAATCTGTGTTGACCCTATACACACATATACATGCATATGTACACATATATACACATGCAAAAACATAAAATATCACTGCATGTCAACTTCAAACATTAGCAATTTATAGAATAGATATTATAGCTAGTTACTGATTAACATGAATTATCTGAAGCGACCACAAATATTTGAATTCACATAATCCAGAGACATATTTGTGTACAATAGTCATTCCTTTCTTAGCTCCACTTCTGACCCCTAGATTTGAAGACTATGTCTTAGCTGTTCCTATACTGAAACACCTACGACCCATTTCTTCCAGTAGTAGTTCCTCCCAGAACTTGGATTTTGCTATAACAAAAGCTGTCCCTCATAAGAAGCTGGGGTGAGTCATGTGGCTCAAAGGGAGGTAGAACAGGCATCTCTATCATCTTCTCTCTCACCTTTCTTCAAGGGAGACTATGATTCCTGCCAGAAAGGGAAGCTCAGTGTTGAGGTCAGATTTTTGACCACTCTGCTCTCGTCAGAGAACAGGAGTACAGGGATAGAATGGGGACTATCTGCTCCTGTACATATTATTAGTCTAGGGAGTATACCTTTCAGGTTCAAATTAAATTTCTTATCACTCTTTCTTAGTAAGGAAATTAGGATTCCAAACTTTATTTATAAGGCTTAACTTCTTTCCTACCAAATGCCAGTTCCACAATGAATACACACAAAGGAAGTAGCAAAGAAACCAAGTCATAACAACCGATGTCAGAGAAAGTGTGGAGAGGAGAATGTATACCTGGTAATACAGAGTGAAGAAATGCTACAATTGGAAGTGAGGCAACATAAAGCAACCTACAAAGAAAGCCCCAGGGTATCAAGCTGGAGAGCGGATCATGATGTAGACTGTCATCTCCTCCCAAGCTAGCTTCTTCCCAAAGACTTATCATCTCTTTAGCAACCTGAAGGGGAATTGGCATCTTCCATCTTATCTCTCAAAGCTGGAAGTCAGAAACAGCTGAAGTTACTGCAAAGACCAATGATACTCAATAGACCTGATATTTTCACCACAAAGTACAGACAGACAAGGATAGGCAAAAAGACACAGAGAAAATATATGAAAAGAAGAAAATAAGGACAGAGGAAGATCACTGGGGAACATCTATAAAGGGGTAATAAAGAGAATGATATTTAATTATGAAGAACATAAAAGTAAGGGACCAGGGCAACTTGTCCTATGTACATGGAGATTATACTCTCCCACAAATTGTCATGCCAACAATGGGAAAGAGAATGCTAAAAATGCAGAGACATATTTCTGAGTCTACCTCTTCTCGGAAATACCACTTCATTTCAAAGCTAACTTTTTTGTTTTGCAAGCATGATGCCACACTCATCTGGTGGTATATTAATATGATCAGTTGAGAGACTTTCTCCACTGAACTGCAAACTTCTGATTTTATGTACTGAGGTATTTTCTATTATATGTTGCAATTATCTTGCTCTCTGCTTAATTGCTACTGCCATTTTGTTTATTTTCTGCTGATTTGCCACTACTATTCAGCCTTTCCTTTGAAGTACATGTTTATGAGCATATACTATAACATCAGGGCTATTTCATCTCTTTTGTGGATGAGACCTATGCAAAAAGAGAGTCTCTTAGGTCAAATCTTTCTTTTGAGATCATTTGCTTCCACTTCAGTGACAACTTCCCTGGGTCATATTGATATCAGGTCAGCAATTGCTTTCAATTCCTACCATGTCCTTGGTATCCACTAGCACACTAGCTACATACATGCTAGTAACATCAATTTTATGCCAGAGGTTCATTCAACAAAACTGACAAAGATAGGAAAGAGCTGCCATTTTTACACTATATCTGGTCAATACTGTGCTAACACAAATAAAATAGTATTATTTAGAGTTTTTTCTTCTTTTTGGCTCTGCTTTTACTTTCTTTCTGCTTTACCCATAGCACATTTCTACAATTTCTACTATATGGTTCCTATTAAAATCAATGCAATTACAACAAGTATTTATTTTCTACATTATTGTCATGAATATTTACTAGAACTTGATATGTGCTCATCTCAAGATATCTTCTATTTGTATAGTGCTTTTAAGTTTTCAAAATTCTTTTACATACAGTATTTCAATTGACCTTAAAATCAACCTTATAAGGTAAGCAGAGAAGATCTTATTATCCATATTGTATTTTTGAGGAAACTGTGCATCAGATTAACCTTATTCAGAATAGTGCTCATTAATAGCATATGTCAAGCTCTAAACAGAACCCAGTTAGAACATTGTTTCATATTTTTTATAATTACATATGTATACACACACACACACACACACACACACACATATATATATATATATATATATATATATATATATTATATATGTTGGGAGCCAAAGAGGCCTGAGCCAGGACTTCAGATATCAGTGGATATCAATGGATATCAGTGGACCTGAATATTAAAGACCTCTTTGAAATGCGACTTTTCACTAAGTTAGCTCCTGAGTTGTTTTGATATGGGTTGCATTTAAAAGGATGTTGTTTGAGTTCAGAGATCAATAAGCTATACCCCAAGACTTTAGTTATTGAGAGCCAAAATATCTAATACTGCACTCAGATATCTTTGGGTGGTCAGCTCTAAATGTAATGTCTTTTGAGGATTGCAGCTTTGGCTTTGAAGTTTGCTCTCAATTGTATCCACTTATGACTGCAGCTGTATTAGCAGGTACCTGAGGCCTAGATCAAAGGTCTTACCCTAAGACTTCAGTCTCCTAGATAACAAATCCTTATCAAATTATCTATTCTGTGTTACCTCCAGGATAAAACAGGCTAAGTTGAGTCCCCTTCCTTTGTCTCATTTGCTCTATAAAAACCTTGTACTAAGAATCAATAAATGGAGTTCATCATTCTTCCTTGAACTACCGACATGGCCTGGTCATTTCTTATTCACGTTTCCAGATCATGCTAAGTGCTGGACACTGAGCAGCCCATGGCATATATATATATATATATATATATATATATACATATATATAAATGATATAATTATATTTATAATTCATGCAACCTTTTTGTAAAAACAGAGAGATAGAAAATAAATAAATTGATAAATCTTCTAAATATTAAGACTTTTTGAATGGTATGGGTAAATAATTCAGGGTCACCAAACTAAGTGTAATAATGCAAAATGATATTATGGCATGGTCTTTATAAGCTTGGAAAGGACAGCAAGCCATGCATCTCTATGTCTCAATAACAAAGTTCTTAATCCCAGGTGAGTATAACTCTTAGAACAGAGTCATTGAATATGAGAGACAAAGACACAATTAAAAAAACTATGCAAGCAAGACCAGAAGTTAAACAATTATTTAAATAAATAGGTATGCCACTCTATTTAGGAGCACAGTGTCAATATCAACAGACCAAAAGGACACTTGAAACTTGAGGCATAAGAAATAGAAATGGATCCAAAGATTCTCTCCCTCCTTGGGTCCAGTCTCAGGGAGTACTTAAGTCATCTCTATCATAAAGGACACCTACCTTGAATGGCAGGACATGATAATAGAAATGACAGTGCTGATGCCCATTCTCCATGGTAACAAATGACTAAAAAGTATTAATTGAAAGCATCCCAATTTTTGTTCCGCAAGAAAGTTTATGATACATATTGGGCAGCAGGACGAAATAGTGTTTATTTTTCATTGATATACCTTGAAATAGCTGATATAAAAATTCTTGCAAAAACAAGCTCCCTAATTCTCACTCTACAAAGTTATCTAAAAATGTGCCTCTGAATGGGGTAGTAAAAAAAATCTATCATTAGCCTCATTAAACTCCATTCTTGACCTACATAATAGGGATAATACCTGCCTTGTCTCCTTTATGAGGCAGCATGATGAAGTCATTAGTGTTGGACTTAGGATCAGGAATACCTGGGCTTGAATTATACTAAGATAGTGATTCAAAGATAAATAGAGTGTATGTGGCCATCACCTCTGGAGATTGAGGTCTGCAAGTCAACTGTTCCTGGTAGGGATAAAGACATAACAACAGGACAGACAGAAAGTTCCACCACTGGGTAGGTGTGAGGGCAAATTTGTAGTGTCCGATGAAGAGCTGAAATTGATGGGTGGAAGTAAAAGTCAGGCAAGGAGAGTCAAATACAATTTTAGATAGACTACTTTTGTTTGTTTGTTTTAATTTTGAATGTGTTTCAGAAAAACTAGGAAATGCCCTAGTAGAGGGGGAGATCAAGAGTTCTAAATGCACTTTAAGGTCAAATTTGAGATGGGTTTCTTTTAAGGCTCTAAATGATTTCTGAAGCCTGAGCATTTAAATTCTTATCCCTACAAATATTAATGAAATGCCTCTGCCTTGGCTCCCCTTCCTTTTGCTTCCAGAGGGAAGAAAAGGGAAAGTAAGAGAAATTCTTCCCCTATGGTCATGAAAGCAAGGATTATATTGTCACTAATACCATTGCATACTTTTCTCTTAGAGGGGAAGTTTTTTTTAGTATTTTCTGTCTCATAGACACCCCATACATCCCAGTGAAAGGGCAGTCAATGGATCTCTACTTCATCACCTTTCTGCTAAAATCTCCAGTTGACTTCAAAAATCTTGAACAGAGTTTAAGGACAAGCCAAGAATGAGAAACTGGATAAATGTTGGATGAATGTAGTTTCTAGTGTGGCTCATATCTCTGAACCCTTTGCAGTACCACCAGGGGTTATGGAAATGATAATTCAAGTCTGAAAGAAGAACACAAAGAAGTTTTGACACTGAAAGTCAGTGAGTAAGTTTACTAGGGCAGTTTAGACAGAGGACAAGGCAGAATATAGGCGTTAGAAGTCAGAGATGGTGTACAGCAATGTTAATAATGAAAGCCCAGGAGAGGAAGGAATGAAACAAGCATTTAACAGGCTCCTACTTGGGGACAGGCACTGTGCTAATTGCTTTACAAATATGATCTGCTTTGATCCTAACAACAGTTCTCAGAGGTAGGTGCTATTATTATCTCCATTTCACAATTGAGGAAATTAAGGCAGAGAAAGGCCAAGTAATTTGTCCACGGTCATGCAGCTAGTAAACTTCACAAATTTGATTGTGACCTCAGTGAAGACAAAGACTATCTTTTGCCACTTCCTGTATACCCAGAGCTTAACAAAGTGCCTGGCACACAATGGGCACTTAATACATGTTACTGATTGATTGATGAGTAACTAAATTTGAATTCAGATTTTCCTGACTCCAGGCCCAGTGCTCTACCTACTGTGTCACTTAGTTACCTCTTAGCAATGTCAGATAGTGGTTGAGAAATCTTTGCTACTTCAGTCTGGCTCCAAAATAAGCAACATATTCTTTAATATTTAAATTTTTAAGTCACAGAAGTTTGGTTCAAAATCCAGCTTTTTTATTTCTGTCTAGAATAACCTTGGGCAAAGTACTTAATCTCTTTAGTTTTACATTTCCTTATCTATGAAATAAGGGAAATGAACTAGGAGATTTCTCAGGTCTCTTCCAGTTCTAAATCTGTGATCCTGTCCTTGATCTCCTAATAATCCTTCACAAAGAGTCTAATGAGCATACCTTGGACTTTCCTCTAGATCTATTTAAAATACATAGGTTCCTCCATAAGGGAAGTTGCATGTCAAATGGGAAGGAGAATGATCACGAGGAGGGCAGACGGTATATTTCAGACAATTTCTGCCACTGTGCAATAATTTTTTTCCTCACTATTAGAATTACATTAATTGATATTTCAAAGAGTGAGGTAAAATAGGGTATGGGGGGAGAAGACAATGAGGCAACATGTATAATGACAACAACACAGAAATTACTTAGATTAGATTGTTCAAATGTAGTTCTTTAGAAACTTTAATTCCATGAGAAAAAAAAATTGAAAGGAATTCTAATTATATAGACCATGAAACAAATAGTATATAGTCAGAATGAGCAAGAGAAATAGAGAAGGTAGAGAAGGAAGTTTGGAAGGAAGGCAGGTAGGAAGGGAAGAAGGAAAGAAAAAACTATTTGGGCATCCACAGAACATACAGGTGATCCATAAGTTATACTCTCATAACATGAGCACTCACTTCCTGTTCCGGTCATATATCTTTTAGTGTGTGTGTATGTGTGTGTGTGTGTGTGTGTGTGTGTGTGTGCATGTGTGTAATTCATCTTTGTAAAATACTGCAGTCCATTTCTTCCCACTAAACATAACTTTCCATTTTCTTTAATGAGACTGACAAATATAATTCTTTGGAGGCTGTGGTATACTATTATTGGTAACCATATAACATAAAGTCTTAGAGCCTTGACATGATGAGATACTAATTTAGAACTAGATGGTTCCAAGATATCTAATTCAACCCCTTCATTTTACAGGTGAAAAAAATAAGATTCAGCAACACTGAGTAACTTGTCAGGGTTGCACATAAAGAAACAGAGGCAGAATATATGTGAATTCAGGTTCTCTGAATACAGAGCCAAGGCTCTTTCCACTATACCAAAAGCTAGGTAAACCTTGGCTGAATATAGCTTTATTACAGGTGTCCCCCAAAAAGGAACTGCTATTCATATAGCATAAATTCATACAATTGATGACCATAGTCATCAACCACGTGAATGTCATTTAATTCAAAGCCCAAACAATAAGCACGTTGAAGGGAAGTAGGGACTCCTTTGGTGGTTAGGAAGCTTCCTAATAGTAATTATAGTGAGACACAACAAAAAAAGAAAACAGGTGGGCTCAGCTGGATCCACATCACAGCAGAGACAGCATTCCATGGCAGGTGCTGTCCTTGGTAGCTGCCAAGCTATGTAAGTGAATTAGCTGCTATGGCATCAATCTTGCTGCAGGCACTGGTGACAGCTATAGCAACCTCTCGGCAAACACCCAGTCAATTGTCGAAATGGAAGAGGAGAAAGGGTAAAAGGGGCCACAAGCTAATCTAAACATTTAGTAATATTATGGTCCTAAAAGACTACACAGAGAGACTAAGGTGGAAAATTCCATAAAATAATGAAACACATAGCTGAAACAGGATGGATAAATTTTCCCTTATCTCAAAGCAGCAAGCTGTTCTCTTGTAATTGTTTATAACAGTCTGCAAGAGAAGTGACAAGGTTCTGCTTTAAAAATGAGAAAGACAGCTTTTACCTTCATGGCTAAATGTGCTTGTGATATGCAATAAAGGAGGAAGAGAGGAAAGCTTCAGGAAGTCATCCAAGGTTCTAAATTTCCCAAATTTCTTATTATTATGGTACTTTTACTGACATTTGCACCACATTTTTTGCATATCATGTTGCCAAGATAATATCAGTTATTACCAAGAAGACAGATCCTTTGCCTATAAAATTGGCCAATGGTTTTTTGTTTTTTCTGAGTTGAATTTTCATTCATTCATTCATTTAGCATTGGAGGGGGGAAGGCAGGGCAGTTGGGGTTAAGTGACTTGCCCAATATCACATGGCAAGTAAGTATTAAGTGTCTGAGGCCAAATTTGAACTCAGGTCCTCTTAACTCCAGGGCTGGTGCTCTATTCACTGAGCCACCTAGCCACCCCCAGGAGTAGAATTTTTAAGATGCTAGTTTTAGATCTAGGAGAATGTTTAGATATAAAGTCCAACTCCTACATTGTACAGAGGAGAAACTGAGGCTAAGAAAAGCAAAAACCCATTGCCTATAATCATAGAGACAGTAAGCTGAAAACTACAATTCATCCCAAATCCTCTGACACTAAATCCAGATTTCCAGTACCTCTATACTAGAGGAATCAAGTGTTCAAAAGTGAACCAAATTTAAAATGTAACTGGGAATTGAATTTTTTTTAAAGCAATCGGGGTTAAGTAACTTGCTCCAGGTTACACAGCCAGTTATTTCTGGGTGTGGTGCTGAGTATCTGAGCCCAGATTTGATCCCCAGGTCATCCCGACACTGGAGCTGGTGCTCTTACTCGCTGAGCCACCTGGCCGCCCCTAAGCAATTGGGGTTAAGTAACTTGCTCAAGGTTACATGGCCAGGTGTTTCTGGGTGGGTGCTAAGTCTGAGGCTGGGATTCGATCCCCAGGTCATCCCGACACTGGAGCCTGTGCTCTTGCTCGCTGTGCTACCTGGCCATCCCAATTGAAATTTTTTAAATTATTTTTTTCTTTTTGTTTTCAGTTCAGAGTTTTCTCACTCCATTGACTCCCTCAACACATACAGTGAGAAGGCAAGAAATATAACACTCATTATATGTACATACATCATGTATTATATACAAAATATTTATATGCATATGAAATCATACAAAGCATTTTCACATTGTCCATCTTGCCAAGAAAATTAAAATGAAGTGAAAAAGAATGCTTCAATCTGTACCCACAGTTCATCAGTTAATAACAAGTCCTTTGCAATTGTTGTGGATCATATTATTTATCAGAGTATCTAAGTCTTTTACAATTGATTATCATTAAAATATTGCCATTACTTTGTACCATGCTCTCCTACATGCTCACTTCATATTGCACCAGCACAAATCTTCCAAGGGTTTTCTGAAGTTATCTCTCTAGTCATTTCTTAAATCACGATAGTATTCCATCACAATCATACATGAAAACATATTTATTGACTTCCTTATTTATAGACATCCTTTCAATTTCCAATTCTTCAACACCACAAAACAGCTGCTATAAATATTTTTTGTACATATGAGAACTTTTCTTTATCTTTTGTCTCTTTGGGATACAGACGAAGTAGTGGTATTGCTGGGTCAAAAGGTATACAAAGTTTTATAGCCCATTAGAATTAGTTCCAAATTTTTCTCCAGAATTGTTGGAGTAGTTCATAGCTCCACCGAAAGAGTGTTAGTGTTTTCTTTCCCACATCACTTCCAGTATTTGTCATTTTCCCTTTCTTTAATGTTAAACAATCTGATAGATAGAAGGTGGTACCTCAAGGATTCTTTTAAACTGCATGTCTCAAACTATTAGTGATTAAGAGCCTTTTGTATGACTATGGGTAGTTATGATTTCCCTCCTTTGACTATTCATCATTTAAGGAATGGCTTTCATTTTTTTTATAAATTTGGCATAGTTTCTTACATGTTGGAGAAATAAGACCTTTATCAGAGAAACTTGCTGTAAATTTTTTCTCACGTTCCTGTGTTTGTGTTCCTCCAAATTTTGGTTATTGACTATTTGTGCAAAACCTCATCAATTTAATGTAATCCAAATTATCCATTTTACTTCCTGTGATTATCTTTATCTCCTGTTTGGTCATGAACTCTTCAGTTATCCATAGATCTGACAGGTAGTTTTTTTTCACCATTTTCCCCTAATGTGTTTATGATATTGCCCTTTATTTCTAAATCATATACTCTTTTGAGCGTGTATTTGAACCTAGTTTCTTCCAGACTGTTTTCCAAATTTCTCAGTAGTTTTTGTTAAATAGTTGTTGCCCCCAAAACTCATTGGCTTTATCAAATACTAGACCACTGTCATAATTTACTTGCATATAATCTTTTCTATTGATTAACAACTCTATTTCCTATCCAGCACCAGATCAGTTTGATGATTACCACTTTCTAGTATAGTTTGATATCTGGTACTGATAGCCCACCTCTTTTTGCTTTTTTTTAAAACCAATTCTCTTGATATTTTTTACTTTTTGTTGCTCTTGAATTTTGTCAGTGTTGTTTCTAGCTCTATAAAATCTTTGATAACTTGATTAGTATGACACTGAATAAGTAAATTAATTTGAGACGTATTATAATTTTTATTGTATAGACTTGGTCTATCCAGCAGAAATTAACATTTCTTCAATTGTTTAGATCTGTCTTTATTTCTGTGAAAAAAAGTTTTTTTTAATTGTGTTCATATAGTTCCTGTGCATGTCTTGGCAAGTAGATTCTCAAGTACTTTATGTTTTTCAGTCATACTTTTAAATAGAATTTCTCTTTCTATCTCTTCCTGAAAGATTTTGTTGATTATATATAGAAATACCAGTTATTTGTATGAGTTTATTTTATATCTTGTAACTTTGCTAAAGTTGTTAATTGTTTCAAGTCATTTTAAGTTGATTCTCTTATGTTCTCTAAGTAAATCATCACATCATCCACAAAAAGTCATAGTTTTGTTTCCTTTTTGCCTATTCTTATTCCTTTAATTTCTTTTCCTTGTCTTATTGCAATAGCTAGCATTTCAAGTACTGTACTGATTAATAATGGGGATATTGGATGTCCTTCCTTGACTCCTAATTTGACTGGGAAGTTTCCTATTTTCTCCCACTATAGATAATGTCTGCTGATGAGTTTTAATAGATACTAATTATTTCTTTAAGAAAAGCTGTATTTATTTCTATATTTTTTGTGTTTTTAAACAGAATGTGACTTGTATTTTAACAAAAAAAATGTCTGCATCTATTAATATAATCATATGACTTTTGTGGGTTTTATTATTTATATGGTCACTAAAGAAAAGGGAATGGGTTGTTCTGTAACAATCACAGGGGTTGGAAGGGCTGGGAGGGGTCTCTCTTTTATTCATTGCCAGCAAGATATTTGCCAGAGTCCTTCTTAAGAGGAGAGGGATTAAGGGTGCCTATCAAACTGAAGGTCTACAGAGCCATTGTACTCACCTCATTGTTTTATGACTATGAAATCTGGATAGTATATTTGTTTCATGCCAGAAAACAAAATTGTTTCTATTTCAATTGTCTTAGGAAGATCCTAAAGATTACCTGGCAAGATGTGGTACCAGATGTGTAGGTCTTTTCTTGAGATGAACTTCCAAGCATTCAAACTCTACTACAGAAAGCACAATTATGATGAGCTGACCATATTGTTCAAATGCCACTCATGTGCTTGCCTAAAAGATGATGTCATGGAGAAAGCACATAAGACAAGTGGTCTCATTGAGATCAGAATAAGTGATATAAACTCTAAAAAGCTTTAGAATTGATTGTAAGACATGGGAGACACTGGTATAGGACCATCCAATATGGCATGCCTGCATCAAAGGAGGCTTTGCTCTATGAGCGAAGCAGAATTGCAGTAGTTCAAAAGAAATGTGATATGTACAAATTCAGAGACATCTCCACTCCAAATGTTCATTTGGACTATTTGTGCCCAACCATTGGTAGAGCCTTCCAAACTTATATTGGTCTGATCAGTCACAGTTGGGCATATCATACCTTGATCCTGACATAATAATGTGACATTGGTCCTCCTTGAATGTGAAGGACAACAACCAACCACAGTCACTTATGCTTATTGTTTTACTAATATTGATTGAATTATTCCTGGTTATAAATTTAGTCTAGTCAGAATTTGTGAACTTTGTGATAGATTATATTTTTCTTGCTAGCATTTTAATATTTTTCTTCAATATTCATTAAAGAATTTGGTTTATAATTTTGTTTCTTTTCTTTCTCTCTCCCTGATTTTGATATAAGAACATATGTGTATTATAGGAGGAATTTGATAAGATTCCTTCCTTGTCTATTTTTAAAAAATAATTTATATGGTAATTTAATTAATTACTCTTTTGATTATTGGTAAATTTTTCTTGTACATTCATCTCTTCCTGGGAGCTCATTTATATCTTGCTCAAAATTTTTTTTCTAACATAGGGTTATTTAAGTATTTTATTTCATCTTCTCTTGATCTGGACAGTTTATATTTTTGTAAATATCCAATAATTTCATTTAGATTGTTAGCATATCATTGGGCAAAATAGCTCCTAGTAATTGCTTGTAATGATAATGGGGATTTGAAGATCTTCTCTGTCCCTTGTAATAGCAAGCAAACAAGCACTTAGCACCTTGTTTCAAGTTGAGCTTTCCACTTGATTATATCAAGTGTTTCTTGAAAAACAGAACTAGTGAATCCCACAGTGGGAGGGACTTGCTGATGCAACAGGAAGGGGTGGGTCAGGGAGGAGCTAATGACCAGGATAAAAAGCCAAAGACAAGCTAAGAGCAAGCCAGAACTGCTAGAAGCAAGCAGCATGAAGGCTGAGGAGGTACTGTGAGTGAGAGAGGGGCATTCATGCTTGAGGGAGTCTGTTTTGTTTTGAAGGCCTGATGGGGGGAAGATTTGGGAAGGATTGGGAATGTGGGTGTTCACTGCATTAATTGTGTGCATCAATTCATGGTTACTGCAATGAATTTGACTTTCTGGTTTTAGGACTTGGTTTTCTGGTATTTGAATAAATACTTTTGCTCTGTCCTCCATGTGGAGATCCCATTACATTTTGTGATTGATAACTACACCAACATATTCATAGCCACCATGTCTGCTGTGACTATCACATTGGTGTTACGTTGCTTTAATTTCATTTTCATTGGAGCTGTATTTACCAATTTTATTTTTGAAACTGAAAATTTGGTTTTCATTCTTTTTTTTTAAATTAAATTAACCAATGGTTAATCTCATTGATTTTTTTCTTAAAACTAGCTTCTATTTCTATTTATTAGTCCAATTTTACTAACTTTCATTTTTTTGTTAATCTCTCCTTTACTTTTCAAGATTTCTATCTTCTTGCTTATTTAAGATTTATCAAGCTTTAGTTAAGTTGGAAAATAAAGAGGATGTTTCCATTGATTCAGAATATTTTAACGGACTGTCTTTGATACCTTAACTCAGCTTTTCTGCTTTTCTAAGTATACTTTCACTAATATGAGAATGTTGGTTTTGGAAAAGGCCCAAAGTAAGAAATAGTAGAAAAAAAATGATTTATTACATTGTTGGAAACATTTTTATACTATTTTAACCAACTTTTTGTGATTACAGATTGTCCACACCCAGACTGCTTCCTGACCCCAGTAACTGTCTAAGAATGCTAGAGATGGCTACAAGGTATTTTGTAACCTAGGTCCTTCATCAACCCAAATCATTCTTATTTCAAATTACTAAAACCAGTACTTGGGATGGGTCCACATAAGTCCATGTTTTGGGTTCCCTTGTGTTTTGGTCAAATTGTCCTCTAAGTAAAATTGCTCAACTGTGTACTTGTGATTCATGTGTGGGTATCCTTGTATAAATCCTACATAATGTAAACCTTCCAGAGGTTGGACAGGAGGGAACCACACTTCTTTTTATCTTACTCTCCTTTACCAAATAACCTAATAAATTTCTTTCTAAAATTGTTTGAGATTTTTGGGTTTAGTGTCACAAACAGCTTATTGTTGACATTATGGCTAAGAGCCACAATAATCAAGATTCTTGATTATCCATGAACATGGAGAAAAAATACATTCTTACCAGACATTTTGAATGGGATGGCATAGGATAGGATAGCACCAAACCTGTTATTTCATTGGTATAAAGAACTCTCAACAAGGAAATTACATCTACCATACATATTGATATCTTTTTAAAAAAATAACAACAGCCAACAACTTATAGTTAAACAGTTGCCTGGGGCAATTAGAGTTCAAGTGAATTCACAAAAGGTCATACAACCAGCATGTATTAAAGCCAGAAGTAGTTCATGGTACCGTGGGGATAGCACCAACTCTTTAATTACAGGATCTGAATTCAAGTCCCAACTCCAGTATTTACTATATCTGTAACCCTACGCATGTCACAGTTTCCCGGACCCTCAGTTTCTTCCACTGTAAAGTGCAGCTGCATTTTTTGTAGTGGAAACTACTAGCAATGGTTTCCACTACAAAAAGAGCTACTATAAATATGGGTTTTTTTTATATGTATATGCAACAATTACATTTTTCTGTGATATATTTGAGGATTCAACATGCAAAATTAGACACATTTTTGGACATGGAATTGTTTTGCATTTAAAATGCACATGGAAATTCATCTATTAAAAGTTTTACTTCCTCTCCTTATCCTTTCATAAAATAAATTTGGGAATCTTACTTATAGTCTACAAAGCATAAAAACAGCCTTAAAATAGGAAAGGAAACTGAATAGCCATGTATCACTCTGTTTAACTGTATTCAAAAGATTCTGTATGTACCAGGTATAGGGTGGGAAGAGGGACTGAGGAGTATATAAATATTACATAGGTCATTGAAGTTTTCTTATAATTGATGTATGTAAATATATACATAATGCAATCTCTGGAAGCTCTCACAGTGCCATGAATCTTAAAGTGTATTAAACCTCTCCTTGAGCTAGGGGACTTTGATAGTTTAGGGCTTAATATATATATTTTAAATCCCACATATTCCCTACAGTGTATCTTATAGCAGCAGAAGAGTTCATTTCAGACATATATTACCTCAGTTCAAGTGCATTCCACAGTTCTCTGTTTTCTAGCACATTGTCATGACTTGCCTTTATGTTTAAATTTTGAATTTTTAGGCCTCCAAAGTATACCAGCCCTTTACCCTATGCCTATCTTCAACTTTGAACTCCTGACTATGCCTGATCTCCAGTACTTGCCTTTGAGTAGCGGAGAACAGATGGAAACAGGAACAAATCTTGAGGGCCTTTTAAGCATGAAAAGGCAGGTGAAAGGCCTATGTAGGTAGAAAGAATAGAACAAAAACTAGATGACAGTCACTATGGAAATGAAAGTAGCTGCATTTCCTTCTCTCTGCATCCCTCCCCCATCTAGGAATGTTAAAAGGGAAATGTCTGCATACAGTTTTCCTGTCTTCCCTGTAGTTTTTATCAACAAAGGAGTTATTGGATTCTAAATTTTTTCTGATTCTTTCTTTTCTAGTCAGTTCAATTTATCTATGTCTCTATTTTTATTGAATATCAGATAATTTGGATGATTGATATTTTAGAATATATTTTCAGGTCTTGAAGTGCTATTATCCTTCACCCCTACTTTTCATCATTTCCCCTGAAATTATAGGTATTTTATTTCTCCAAATGAATTAGGTCAATATTTCATAAGGTTCTATAAAATATTATCTTGATATTTGATTGGTATAACATTAAAAGTTTAATTTTCTTAATAGTGTCATTTTTTATTAAATTGGTGTGACCTAGACATGAGCACTGAAGATTGTTGTTGCTATATTGCTAACTGTATCAACAATACTGAGAAGAGTGGGTCAGCTGTGCCCTCAGGGAACCCTTTAAGCAAAGGTTCCTTTTCTTTCTCAATGTTGCCTCTGCTAGCTCTCTACAACTTTACTGTCAATAATTCCTGATCATGGCATTTTATTAGGTTCATCAATAGGAGATATTAGAGTCCAATTAAAGCAAACTGTATGAATCCCAGGATAAATACTGGTTTATTCAAGAAGCACTGCAGTATAATGCATAAGGGGCTGAACCTGATGTCAGAAAGATCTGTATTTGATGGGCCTCCATTTCTATATCTTTAAAATATATGCATTAGAGTTGATGATCTCTCTTGGTTCCTTTAGCTCTACATCTGTGACTCTATTAAGCATTTTATATGTGCCAAGTACTGAGATAGGATCCACAGATTTAAAAAAAAATGAAAATAAAAACCCTTGATCTCAAAAATCTTATATTCTCTTAAAGAGAAGTAACACGTACACACATTAGTAATTACAAATTGTATTTAAACTAAGTACATGGTTATTTTGGGGGGAAGGAATGCCAGGGACTAGACTCCTTTGAGAATGGTCTCTAAAAGGAGTAATACACTTAGCTTTGAATGAACCTAGGATTTCTAGGAGGTAGAAGTGAAGAGGGAGAACATTTTTGGCATGGAGGATAGATCGCAAAGGCATGGAGCTAAGAAGATGGAATGTTATGTATAGAAAATCTAGGAGATAGTCATGTAAGTGATGTCATGGGGCAACTGATAAAGACAATGAGTGTGAGTCTGGGCAAGTTCCTCCACTTCTCTGGGCTTTATTTCATTCATTTATGAAATGAAAAGTTTGGATGAGCATCATGGCTTGAAATGGGCAGGGGATTTCAGGAGGAGTTTAGAACCTGAGCTGAGCTTTGAAAGTCAGAAAGAATATGGATTGGCAGAGAAGACATAGAAGGAAATTTCTGGCCAGAAGAATGGCAGGGATAAGAAAGAAAAAGTAGTATTTGGGAGAAAGTGAGGAAATGAATAAGGATACTCTGCATGTCAAACAGTGGGACACCAACTTAACTCATTATCTTCTAGATCCTCAAACTCCAAAATCAGCTCATCCTGACACCCCTTTGCTGATAATGCTACTATTATTAGCATTAAATATGTTCGTTACCAAGTCCTATCATGTTTTCCCCTTTAATTCTTTCTCATCTCTCCATCCCTTTCATTCTCATAACTTCTATACATCAGGCCCTTATTGCCTACTCCTTCGTGTTATTGTAAAATTCTTCTACTTAGATTTCTTATCTCTAGTTTCTCTTTCCTCCAGGTGAGCCCGCTCACTAATGCCAAAACCAAATAAAAACATTTGCTGACATCACACTTTTGATAACTTCCAGTGGTTTATTGTTACCTAACAAAGAAAATGCAGACTCCTCAGACTGCCATGGAAGGCCTTCCATGATTTTGTTCTAACCAACCTTCCCAAACTTTTCCCATGCTTTATCTATAGATTTTTTTTAGGGGGAGTGAGAATTGTGCTTTACTTGAATTACTCAATCAAACAACAGCATAGAATAGCGCAAAGGATGTTGAACATGAAAATAAGATACCTGCTTTTGAATTTTACTTTAGATATTTACTAGTTATATAAAACAGTGTAGCCCCAGGCAAACAGGAATCCTCCAATGGGCAGACCTCCACATGCCTCAGTGTGGTAATGGGGAAATGCAGAAATACCCCACCATGCCTTAGCACATGCCAGACACCACCAGTGGGACCCCAGTTCAGCACTAGGCAAGCTGCCAGAAGTCTCTGGTCTCCAACAATGCCAGCCAATGCCCACCCCATCCTCTCAGTATGGCATTAGACATGAGGGTCCCCAAGGGGCCTTAGGGAAGCATCAGCACAGCAATAGATAAACAACCCAGGCCTTCAAAACCTGGCACAAGAAACCTATTCTAGTGCCCCTTCAACCCTGGGAGCAGAGTTCAAATTTTTAAAAAGGGAAAAATCTCTGTCAAAAAAGATGAGTAAAAAAAAAGAATCTGACTATAGAAAGATATTACCAAGACACAGACTTAGAAGAGAACAACAAAGTCAAAATGGGCAAAATCCCAAAGAAAAATGAGAAGTGATCTCAAGGCCAGAAAGACCTCATGGAAGAGCTCAAAAAGGAGCTTAACATTGTATAATAAATATAGAAGAATTGGTAAAAGAAATGAGAATGATACAAGAAAATTGTGTGAGAAAGAAAAAGAATCAACAGTCTAGAAAATTGCTTTAAAAATGGAATTGGCCAAATGGAAAAGAAGATTGAAGAATCCACTGAAGAAAACAATTCCTTAAAGAGGATTATTGGTCAAATGATAAAGAAAGTAAGAGAGCTAATTAAAGAAAATGGTACCTTAAAAGTTATATTTGGGGGGTGGCCAGGTGGCTCAGCGAGTAAGAGCACCGGCTCCAGTGTTGGGACAACCTGGAGATCGAATCCCAGGCTTACACACTCAGCACCACACCCAGAAATAACTGGCCATGTAACCTTGAGCAAGTTACTTAACCCCGATTGCTTAAAAATTAAAAAAAAATAAAAATAAAAGTTATATTTGGGCAAGTGGAAACTAATGACTCTATGAAACATCATGAATCAATCAAACAAATTAAAAAAAAATAAAAAGAAAAGAAAATATAAAATCCCTCATGTGAAAAACAACTGACCTGAAAAATAGATCCAGGAGAGACAATCTCAGAATCACTGGACTGCCTGAAAGCCATAATTAAAATGAAGAACAGGACAGCATCTTTCAAGAAATTATCAAGGAAAATTATGCCCCTGATGTCCTGGAACCAGAGGGGGGGAAAAGCATTGAAAGAATCTACTTATTAACAAAGGAAATAGATCCCCAAAGAAAACACCAAGGAACAATATATTCAAATTTCAGAACTATTAGGTCAAGGAAAAGATACTACAAGTGGCCAGAAAGAAAGAATTCAAATATTGGGGAGTCACAATCAGGATCACACAAGTCTTGGCCGCTACAACTTAATAGATTAGAGGTCATGGAATATGATACTCTCCGGAGGGCAAAGGAGCTAGGGCTATAACCCAGAATCACTTACTGAGCAAAATTAAACATAATATATCAAGGGAAAAAATTGTCATTCAATGAAATAGAAGGATTTCAAGCCTTCATAAGAAAAAAATTTGACCTCTATTATCAAAACCTAAAAGAAGCATAAACAGGTAAAATAAAACATAAGGGATTCAATAAACCTAAACTGTTTATGTCTCTACATGGGAAGATATTACTTGTAATTCTTAAAAATGATGTCACTAACAGTACAGATAGAAGAAATATACATACATAGGTGATAGGGTGAATTTGAGAAAATGACAAAAATGATCAAGGGATGAGAAAGAGGAGTACAGAGGGTACAGAATGAAGGAAGAGGTAGAATGGGGTCGACTGTCTCACATGAAGAGGCAAGAAAGACCTATTATAGTGGAGGGGAAGATGGGCGATGGGCATTGCTTGAAACTTACTCCCAGAAGGATTGGCTCAAAGAGGGAATAATATACACAATAAATTTAATATATAAATCTATCTTACTGAACAGGGAAGTAGGAGGGGAAGAGATTAAATAAAGAGGTAAAGGGGCTCCTCTTCCTCCTCCTCCTCCTCTTCCGCACCACCACCAGCACCACACCATCATCTTCCTCTCACTCCTGCCACTGCTGCTTCTCCTTCCATTACCTTGGAGTGGACCATCCTGGTGGCCTCATTTGTGAAGCAGCAGCTGAGGAGACCCCTGGACTCCCCATGGCCAATGAAAAGCCAAAGGAAGGAGTCAAGACTGAAACAATGACCACATTAATTTTAAGGTGTCACGTTGGCACAATTTAAGATTAAGAGGCACACACCACTTAGTAAACTAATGAAAGTCTATTGCAAACAACAGGGTTTGCCAATGAGGCATATCAGATTCTGATTTTATGGGCAACCAATAAATCAAACAGACACGCCTGCACAGTTGGAAATGGAGGATGAAGATACAATTGGTGTATACCAGCAACAGATAGGAGGTGCTTACTAAAGAGAGAATCTACAACTCTAGTCCAGAACTGGGCTACTAAGGAAAACAATTCATTCACAATTAGAAAATCAAGATTTGGTTCATTCATATCCTGACTACTGCAGTATAGTTTCCTCTCTTCTTTGATTCCCTTCCCCCATTCCTGTATTGTACATAAAGTAATTGGTGTATGTGCACAGGCATAATGTATTTTTTAACTAAATGACCAATGGCATGTTTTGATCAACATCAAATGGAGATGGGAAGGGGAAAAACAAACTTACTCTGGAAATATATCTCTTTTCTCCATTAGTAACATGCTCATTCAACTTTTATGTTTATATTCCAGTAGGTTATTTTGTTCTCACTGTTTAACAACAATGAGAAAAGGCATTAAAAATCCTTGTATACCTTGTTTGATTGGATAATTTCAGTGTTTTTCTTTTATCATTGTAAAACCAAGGATGATTTTATAACTTTTTCTATGTAGCTATTGCATGTAGGGCAATCTGTCTCTCAGTAGGGATAAATTACTATAAAGAAATTGATCCTAGATAGTTTTCCCTTCAAGGCAAACATCTTGTTGTTTAAATAAACTTCTTGTTAAAAAAAGAGGTAAGGGTGGGGACTGTCATAAAGGAGAACAGATCAGAGGAAGTAGTAGTCAGAACTAAAACACTGGTAAGAAGGGAAGGGGTGAAAGAAGAGAGGACAAACAGGAGGAAGAAGAGGATAGAGAAAAAAACAAAGGTAGTAATCGTAACTGTGAATGGGATGAATTCTCCCACAAAACAGAAGTGGATATCAAAGGAGATAAAAAAAAATACATAATCCTAAAATATGCTGCTTACAAGAAAAACACTTGAAGTAGAGAGACATACACAGAGTAAAGGTAAGGGTCTGGAGCAGAATCTATTTTGCTTCAGTTAAAGTAAAAAAAAAAAACAGAGGTAGTAATCCTGATCTTAGACAAAGTAAAAGCAAAAATAGACATAATTTTAAAGAGATAAGGGAGGAAACCAGATCTTGCTTAAAGGTGCCATAGACAATTAAGCAATCAAATTAGAAGAGCGAGGAATAGTCTACCTGTCACATCTATCGGGAGGGGAAGAATTCAAGACCAAGAAAGACAGAGAGCATTACAAAATATAGACTAGAAAACTTGAAAAGTTAAAAATCTTTCATACAAATAAAAGGATTGCAACCAAGAAGAGAAGGAAAGCAGAAAGCTGGGAAACAATCTTTATAGCAAGTATCTCTGATAAAAGCTTCATTTCTCAAATATTTGGAGAACTGAGCCAAATTTATGAGAATACAAGCCATTCCTCATTAGAAAAAAATGGTCAAAGGGTAAGAACAATTTTCAGATGAAGAAATCAAAGCTATCTATAGGCATATGAAGAACTATTCTAAATCACTTTTGATTTGTGAATTAAAACAACTTTTGAAATGTGAATTAAAACAACTCTGAAATACCACCTCACACCTATCATATTGCCTAATATGACAAAAAAGAAAATGATAAGTTTTGGGGTTGATGTGGGAAAATTGGGACATTAATGTACTGCTGGTAGAGTTTTGCACTGATACAACCACTTTAGAGAGCAATTTGGAACTATTCTCAAAGGGCAAACAAACTGTGATCCAGCAATCTAGGTCTGTATTTAAAAGAGATTATAAGAAATGGAAAAGGACACATATGTGCAAAAGTATTTATTACAGCTCCTTTTGTGGTGACTAAGAATTGGAAATTTAGGGGATGACCATTAATTTGGGAATGGCTAAGCAAGCTGTGGTATATGAATGTGATGGAATACTATTGTGCAATAAGAAATGATGAACATGCAGATTTCAGAAAAACCTTGAAAGACTTGTACAAACTGATGCAAAGAGAAATGAACAGAATCAGATAAAACATTTATACAGTATCAGTAACGTTGTGGGATTATCAGTTATGAATGACTCAGCTCTTTTCAGCAATGCAGTGATCCAAGGCAAATATAAAGGACTCATAAAGGAAAATGCTATCCATATCCAGGTAAAGAACTAATGGACTCAGAATGCAAATAAAAAGGTGTTTTTTTCACTTAAGTTATTATTTCTCATGGTTTTATTTCCTTTTGATCTGTGTCTTCTTCTACAACTGTGATTAATATGGAAATATGTTTTACAAGATGAACATACATAATGTATATAACATATATGATATATAATATCTATCTATCAATCTAAACTATATCAAACTACTGACCATTTTCAAAAGAGGTGAGGGTCAGGAGGCAGAAAAATCAGGGACTCAAAATCTTGGAAAATGAACGCTAAAAATTTTCTTGATATGTAATTGTGGGAAATACTATTTAAATTTATAAAAGACAAGAAGAAAACAGATTTCAAAATAAGAAATTAAAAGCTATCAATGCAATATGGTTGAAAAACACTGGGTTAAACTTCTAAATGTATCCCTTACTACCCATGTTGCTTTAGGAAAGTCACTTTAGCTGTCTTGGCCTCAGTTTTTGCATTCATAAAAGAGGATGTTGGACAAGAGGGCCTCTAAGGTCACTTTCAGCTCTAATTCTCTAATTTTATGTAAAGAATTCTATCTCAAAAGGCTTAATTAATCAAAATATATATATAGGTTCTGTGGAAATCTCTTGTGAAAGATGAATATATTCTAGAGTTGACTCTTCTCAAGAAACTTACTAAATTATTCTCCAAAGGAATATAATTAGTAAAAATACATATCTAAGGAGTCCACTCTAACACATCTGACCCTTAGAAAATATGAGTAATTGTCATGGTAATGGGATTTGAAGATCTTCCATGCCCCTTGAATTTGCTGCAAAGCAGGAATGGGTGGGGCAGGAAGGAGCTGGAATAAAGTAAGAGCCCGGCTGTAACCAGAGAGGTGACTGGAAGCGGCAGCAGTGGCAGCAAGAACTCAGAACCTCTGCTAATGAGGCCTGCTGAAGACTGCTGGGGATGGGAACTGGGGGGGGAGGCAGAGCTTCCAGGAGCACACTGTGCCAAGGCTGAGCAGTTACTGTGAGGAGAGGAGGATCTTTGCCTGGGGTAGGCTGTTCTGTTTTGAAGGTTTGAGAATGTGGGTGTTTACTGCATTAATTTCATGTGCCAACTCAGTGGCTACTGTGATGACTTTGACTTTCTAGTTTGGGGACTCAGTT
This sequence comes from Petaurus breviceps papuanus, assembly GCF_028583685.1. Taxonomy (NCBI): domain Eukaryota; kingdom Metazoa; phylum Chordata; class Mammalia; order Diprotodontia; family Petauridae; genus Petaurus; species Petaurus breviceps. Next base: position 26,554,043 of record NW_027185903.1, read on the forward strand.
TTCTGATATTTGAATAAATGTTCTAGCTATGTCCACCAGGTAGAGAGCCTGTTAAATTTTGTGATTAATAACTATATTGGCATATTTATAGTTATTGTAGGCATTGTGAATACTGCATTCTTGATACAACTTCTAACCTCTAATACTAACAAAAGCAGCATCCTAGAAAGAAAGGTTCTCATACAAAACAATATTAATGGTCTTAAGACACTAGTCCTAGCCTAATAAATATATTGAAAATATAAATAAAATATATCCAAATCTTTCAGAGTTAAGTAATGCCAAAATAAATTTCAAATGTAATCACTGTGAATACTGCATTATTGATACAGTAATACCTCAACCTCATGATACACAGATAGAGGCTTCTGGCTCTAGTTCTTAAAAATAAATAAATCTGATGTTCATATTAAGACACAAGTTTAGAAAAGCAAATGCTTTCTGATTCTTTGGACCTTTAAAAATGTGTTTCTATTGTTATGTTACTTCTAGGACTTCTCAGTTAAAACCAATAGTAATCATAGGCATTGGACTTTTTGAGACATTCCATCAGAACCTGAACCCTTGTGATCAAAGCCCTCATGTTCTTTTGATAGAATAGTCTCTATGCTCATTTAGAAGAGAGATTGCCAATCTTGTTATTGCCTTTTGTTTTTATTCTGATCTTATATATATTATAGAGAAAAAGGAGGGGGTTATGTAAGAAATAGTGAATCTCTTTTAATCTACTTATATAATTTTCAAGTAAATAATTAATACATAACTTTCAAAGCTGTCCTACTTGTCTGTGATTCCTCTTGGCTTGCCTTATTTTCCCTTCTCATTTTGAGGTGAGAAATAATATTTCTACCCTTCCCCTTCTTTCACTTCCCTCATTAAAGAAAAAGAAAGAAAAAAATATAACAAACATACATTATCAACCACTATAAATCATCCAAAGCAAGATTTGGCCATGTCCAAAAATAGATGCCTTTTTCTTCCTCATGAGTCCATTACTTCTCTGTGAGGAAATGGACAGCATACTTCATCACCAGTCTTCTCTAATTTTAGTTGGTCTAAATTCTTAAGTCCTTTAAAAGTTATTTTTCTCTACATCGTTATTGAAATATGGTTAATTCTTTACCAGAGCAATTTAGAAAGTCACAAGTTTTCTTCAATTTACACTGTTACTGCAGTTTGTCTCTTCAAGAAAGACAAATAAGCAACAAATGCAAAAGCTTTTTAAAATGTGACAATAACAAATACAGTAAAACTCTAATTAACTAGAAAATTAACTAGAATGCTGGGAGAAGGAAAAGTCAGCAGATACAGTAATGTTTTCAAAATGGATTGTTGGGTCATCTAGAATGGTTAATAGAAATTCCACTCAGTAAAGAGGTTTTTTGAGTAGTATTTTAGAAGTAAAACTATCTCTTATTCATCCCTTTATGCATCAGGAAAATTTTTCAGAGTCAGCCATTAATATCAGTTTCAATTTCCCTTGCTTCACTCAACCAGTGAACATTTGTTAAGGGAAAGTTAAATTATTTAGAGTTGTGAGAAATGAAATTTGTTACCTCCCTGCCCCACACCTTCCTAGTATTTTTGTGCCTTGAATGACTCCATATAATCTGCAATCCAGTGACCCCAGTTTCTTTGCAGTTCCTCACACATGGCACTCCATCTTGGCTTTGGGCATTTTTGCTGCCTGTCTCTTGTGTCTAGAATATTCTTTCTCTTCTCTTCCTACTAACTTCCCTGACTTTATTCAATTCCTAGATAAAATCCCACCTTTCCTAACTCCCTCCCTTAATTCTAGTGCCTTCCCTCTGTTAATTATTTCCAATTTATCCCTTATAGTGTTTCTTTATACAGAGCTTTATGTTTATTGTCTCCCCTATTGCTTTGTGAGCTCCTTAAGGAAAGAGATTGTTTTTGATACTTCATTTGTATCCCTAGGGATTAGGACATCACCTGGCACATAGTGCTCTCAATAAATGCTGATTGACTGACTGATGGAACTCTCCCTATTCTTATTCTGTATGGGTGGCTGCTTCTTGCTGGTTTCTCTTTAAACTTTTTATCAGGCTAGAAAATTGTACTTAGGCTCCCAGACTAGGTTTCTAAAATCTGCTGCTCTCATTATGTAGCTGAATGCCACTATGGTACTTCATCATAAGGTAGTGGTGACCTTTGATTCTCAGAGGTTATGACACTGGAATGTAGATCCTGACATATTCTCCCATCCTAAAAAATTTTAATATTGTCTCAGGGACAGAGTATTTTTATTGTCCAAGGGACAGTCAACCTAAATTCAGATAGAATCACTCTTTCTAGACGGGCCCTCAGAGTATGAATTCTTTGGCCATAGCAGCCCATGAAAACAAAGAAAAAATACAAAACAAAGAAGAATGCCAAACGACCTACAGGTTTATGTTGCCCCTTTTGTTTTTATAGTAATAGTGATGAAATAGAGGGAAATAGGCAGAGTGTGTTAAGAACCATATGGTTTTTAAGCTATATATTCATGATGATTTAGCTATAGATACTTTAACTGTGAGATTCTTGTCTAATAATTGAGTTGACAAACCACTAAAGGAACTGAATCATATCAATAAATAATCAGAAGAAAAATGAAAATAAGTTTAGCTCAGTGGAATGAGCACCCAGAGGTTCACCATGAATAAGCAAATACCTGTTAGGAATATTGATTTTATTTATTCATTCATTTATTTATTCATTCATTCATTCATTCATTCATTTATTTGTTTATTTATTTATTTTTTAAAGCAATTGGGGTTAAGTAACTTGCTCAGGGTTACATGGCCAGTTATTTCTGGGTGTGGTGCTAAGTATCTGAGCCCAGATTCGATCCCCAGGTCATCCCAACACTGAGGCTGGTGCTCTTACTTGCTGAGCCACCTGGCTGCCCCAAATGTTGATTTTATTATGTGTACAAAGGCAAAAAGAAACATCCTTCATGGAAAATTAAATTCATTTTGAAAAACTGGGAGTTGAATCAGGCATGAAATAGGAATAAGAGAAAAGGCTGCATTCCTTTTGGTACACTTTACATCACTTTCAATAATCTCAAGTTACTCAACAACACAAATATATGTATATTTTGTATTGATGATATTTTTTTCTGGAAATGTAGTATGACTGTGAATCACTGAATACCTCAGTCTCTCTAAAAATGTCCCCTGCCTACTTGGGCTCTATGGTATCAGGCTTAGAAATACGTAGCATATTTTTCCAGTCAGGATATTCATAACCTTCTGAGCCAAAGGTCAAGATTAAGGGGATTAAAAATGGTGGGATAGCAGTAGCAAATCAGCAAATGTTTCCTACCATTACCCTCCAAATACCTTTAAAATAACACCTTAAGTGAAATTCTGTAGTGGCAAGGCCAACAAAGGGTCAGAGTCAGTTTTTCAGCCTAATACAAATTAGGAGGTCAATAGGAGAGGCCTATGACTCCAGGGTAGGACTGGGATGGAGTGTATGCTGTGGCAGCATAAACAGTGGACCTTGGTGGCAGTAACAGTGGCAACAAAAGTTTAGAGACATCTCAGCACAGAGATGGTAAGGGTATAAGATAGCTGGTCAGAAAGAGATTACAAGGGACCCTTTGCTGGAACTGGAGGGAGCTTGAATTGATTAGCACTTATGTTGCCTATATACAGTTCTGGGTCACAGTGCCAGGACAAAGAAGAAGACTTGTGGTAGGTCATAGTGGAGTAGGATCCCTGGTCACAACTCTAAGGAAGAAAGGATAACAGTGCTTATGACTGCAGGGGAACCAGTGCCTTAGTCACAGTTACAGAGACAAGAGGAAAACTAGCACTTATGTTTGCGGAGGAGCCAAGGCCCTTCCTGCGTAAAGATCAAAACCTAGTCTCGGACAGTAATAACCACACCTTACCCCATATCATACCTTGTTTTAAGCACTGAAAACTCGCAGTCCCTCAACCTATCTCTGAAAACAGCAGCACATAAAAACTCTCTCCACAACCAGGTGAAAAGAGCTTAACTTTAACATGGAGTTTAAAGTCAAGAAATAGGTTATAACAATAAGTAAACATTTTTTTAATAAAGAACATGACAATAAAAAACTACAGAGGAAGTTTTTAATAAAAATACAGGGAAGAACAAGACACAAACTCAAAAGACAACATGAAAATAGCTACAGTTCCACCACACCCCCCCCCAAAGAAAAATTATAATTTGGACACAAGCCCAACAAAAATCCTGGAAGTGAAAAAAAAATAGATAAATGGTACAGCAAGAACTTACAGACTTAGCCCTTCTCAGAAATGCAAGACCTAAAACAATGCCAAAGAACATATGATAGAAAATGTCAGTCACTCCCAGAGAAGGAACTATGGAATTGGAAGGCAGAATGAAACAGACCATTTTCTTTTCTTTTCCTTTCTTTTTCTTTCTCATGGTTTTCCCTATTCATTATAATTCCTCTATGCAACATGACTAATGTAAAATGTGTTTAATAGGAATGTATGTATAGAGCCCATATCAGATTGCAAGTCATGTTGGGAAAGGAGGGGTGAGGGAGGAGGAGAAAATTAAAAACTTAAGGAAGTAATGGTTGAAAACAAAAAAGTAACTTAATTTTTTAAAAGAGTGGTAGAGGAAAAGGGTAGGGGTGAGAGCAATACAAGGAAATTGTATTGAAAAGAGAATTAATGAATTGGTAGATATGCACAAAACATATTGAAGAAGATCATACCTTAGGAAATAGTATTGGGAGCAGCTAGGTGGCTCAGTGAATAGAGCACTGGCCCTGGGTTCAAATCCAGTCGTGGACACTTAACACATACTAGCTGTGTGACTTTGGGCAAGTCACAACCTCAATTGCCCTGCCTTCCCACCTCCAGAAAAAGCAAAATAATAAAAGAAAGAGAAAAAAAGAAACAAATAGTATTGGCCAAATGGTAAAAAAAAAAAGGCACAAAAATTTAATGAGGAAAAAAACTCCTTAAAAAGCAGAATTGGTCAAATGGAAAATAGGTACAAAGATTTACTGAAGAAAATATTTCCTTAAAAATTATAATTGGACAAGCGAAAGCTAATTACTACATGAGACATCAAGAAACAATAAAATAAAGCCAAAACAATGAAAAAAGAGTATAAAATGTAAAATACCTCATAAAAATCAAATGATCTGGAAAATAGATTAGGAAAAAATAATTTAGGAATTACTGGACTGCCTGAAACTATTATAAAAGGAAGAGTCTAAACATCAAATTTCAAGAAATTATCAAGGAAATATTCCCTGATATTTTATCCAGAAGGTAGAATAGAAATCTAAAGAAACTGCTGATCATCTCTTGAGAGAGACCCCAAAATGACATTATTATAACAAAATATCAGAGCTTCCAGATCAAGGAGAAAATATTGCAAGCAGCCAGAAAGAAGCAATCTAAATATAAATATAGTGGAACCATAGTCAGATCACACAAGATCGAGCAGCTTCCACCCTAAAGAAGCAGAAATTTTAGAATATGGTATTCTGGAAGGCAAAAAAAACCCCAATGATTGCAAGTAATAATAACCCACAAAGCAAAACTAAATATAATATTTCAGGGGGAAAATTTGTATTTAATGAAATAGAGGACTTTGACATATGATGAAAAAAAAATGAACAGAAAACTTGACATTCAAATGCAAAACTCAAGAGAAGCCTAAAAAGGTAAACATAAAAGAGAAATCATAAGGGGCTTAACAAAATTAAACTGTTTACATTCATATATGGGTAGATGATCCATGTAAATCCTAAGAACTTTATTAGGGCAGTTAGAAGAAGTGCTCATAAAAGGCACAGGACTGAGTCAATTATGTTAGGATGATCTCAGAAAAAAAAATGAAAGGGTGAGAAAAGGTGATGTACAGAGAGAAGGAGGAAAGGGGAGAAAGAATGGGGAAATTATCTCACATAAAAGAGATGCAAGGAAGAGCTCTTATAGTGGAGGGATGCAAGGCAATGCTTGAAATTCACTCTCATGGGAATCGGTTCAAAGACAGGTATACATACATTCTCCCAATATATTCCTCTCTCACTTTTTATTTTTGTTTTTATAGATATCATCCCTTCATATTCAACTCATCCTGTGCCCTCTGTCTATGCATACATGTACATACATATGCACATACTCACTTATGTATTTATACACACATACACCCTCCTATACATGCATGTCTGTATATGTACCTATATGTATACATACATATACATATAATATATGTATACATGCATATACATATAATATATGTATACACATATATTCCCTTCAACTATCCTATCTGAGTCATTTATATGACCGTTGATGGCATGTGATTTTCCTTTGAAAACTGTGCATATCTTTTCATTACTTTAGTGGATAATCTTTCTGCAACTTTTATTCCATATTTTAGATTATTATCCAATAAGATGAAATCCACTACCTACCAAGACAAGCCCTTCCAATTTTTGGATAGCTCTAACTTTTAAGAGATTTATCCTGTCATCAATCTTAAATTTATCTCTCTTCCTTTCATTTCTCCTGGTTTTGTCCTGTGGGCTGTAACAGAAAAAAGTCTATTCTTTCTTCTATAACAAAGCCTTTCAAATACTTGAATATAGCTATCACATCTACCAATATTTTTCATGTTAAAAATCACCAATTACTCCAAATGATAATTATATGACATGGACTTAGGGCAATTCACCATTGTGTTAGTTCTTCTCCCAATGTGCTTCAGCTTGTGAAAATATATCATTTAGATTTAAACACAACAGTCCAGATGTGGATATGGCATGACAAGTGCCTAGTACATGGGAACAATTGTCTCCCTAATCCTTGAAGCCATCATTCTCTCATGTTTCCTGAAATAAAAGTTTTTTGATAGCCAGATTTTATTTCATAAAGCAAACATACAACTTGGTCTAAATACCATCTCTCTATGGGGAATTAATTTGTACTATGCTATCCTAAATACCTCTTCATGGCTATCATTTATCAAAAGATGATAAAATTGAATTGTACCTATTTGCCCAAATCCCAAACTTTGTGAGAGTCAGGTGCCCCCAGGATCTAACTCAGATTTTCTTGAAATAGGAAGCACTGGAAATAAAATAACGAAAGTTGACTGTAAATGGAGAACAAAAAAAAAATACAAAACTATATGGACTCCCCTGTCTTGTTTCATCCTCCATCCAGACACTAAGATACATAATAAATCACAATGATGCCTTAAAGCAGATTTAGTCTTTAAATCAAATTTTAAAATTTGATTCTTAAAACTAAAACCTAGTTTCTTTAAGCTAGTGGGTTTTTTTTAATTGCCTGGTTCATACCCTCCTTGAAACAGAAAAGCATTTTTTTTGTTTGTCAGCCTTTATCTTTTCACTTTAATAGAATTGAAATAAATTATGACCTCCTTTTAATCAATATAGTATTTAATTAAGAAGAGTACATGACAATTTCCATAAAATTTGCATGCAAGATTTGCTGTGTAGTTAACCCCAAAATAAACTGAAAGTGGACTATCATTTATAACACTGGCTCAAGTGCGAACAGTTAAAATGAATCTTTTCTACCTTTTTTTGGTATCTAACAAATCTTTTAGACAAAATTTTAGTCCTGGAAAACATTTCCTTATAGTGTTATACCATATGCATGTATGATATATGTGTATATACATATATGTGTATTCTGTGCCTGTTTAAAGTTGAACTACAGTTAAATATCCAAATGATTAAGTAAACAAAAGGTCACTTTTTTAGCCATCACTCTAGTTTTTCTTGACATAAATATTTCTTTCTATATCTATGATACTAAGCTTTTTCTCTTCAATTTGCCCACAGAAACTATAATCTATAGAAAATAACAGATCTGAGGTGACAGTTGAGTGTGTGAGGACAAGAAACAAAATAAAATGAATATTCATCTTGCAGAAAAATATGTTCTTGTGATCTTTGAATCTTTTTTTTGCCTTTTGGAGGGCAATTGGGGTTAAGTAACCTGGCCATGTTTACATGGCTAGTTGTTTTGTGTGGGTGTTAAGTGTCTGAGGCTGGAACCGAACTTGGGTCCTCCTGACCCCGGGGCCGGCGCTTTACTCACTGCACAACCTAGCCACCACCTAGATTATTTGAATCTTTAAAATAATAAAAATATTACTGAAATTGAATTCTAAATATCTAACTTATCTATTTGGTTGTCTGGAAGATAGAGATATAAATTAATTAAAATTCATGGGCCATCTCATTTTGTCAATCTCACAGATCCCATTTTTTATATTGCAACTAAGATGTTCTCCCCTTCAACCTTCTCTCTTCCATTTCATTTCAGTCTTGTGATGGTGGTGGTGAGGTGGTGGTGCTGGTGATATGTTGTTGCTGTTTTGTTTCTCTTCTTTCTTTGTCTTTTTCCTGGCAAGTCTTTTCAGCACCTTGAACAGCTCTCATACTTTCTGCAGATAGATGCCTAGTGACTCTTATCCTCTCTGCTAGACCTTTGGATTTTCTTTTATATTCACCTGAAGTCTTTAGTTTTTGTAATTTCACTAGTGAAAAAGGAATGTGGCAGAACCCCACAGGGCTTTTCTTAACATAAAAAAACCTCCAAAGTGACATGGGATGATATTGGCCCCAATCAATTCTGCTGTTGTTTTATTGCTTTTTATTGCCTCTGTGTTCTAGTCCATAGCTCACCATACTTCTTAAAGTGAAGTTGGTGGAAAAAAATCAATCAGATAAAAGTTTTATCTGAATTACTACTCACCATTTCATTTTTATAAAAGTAACTGACTACATATATTTATATCCATCATTTAACTTGGATATGTACATCTAGATATTCACCAGGGAGTTGAATTGAAAGAAGTCACTGAAATTGATATTTAAAACATGTGCCTATTAAGCCAAATCCTAGAAACTAATTGGCTATATGACTTCAGGCTAGTCAGTTACTTAAAGTCTGTGAACCTGTTCCTCATTGGTTTGGACTACATTACCTCTAATGTCCCTTCCAGTTCTAACAATCTACAACTCTATCAATCCATGACCATAAATTTAAAAGAGAGCATTGGTATCTCAGATTGACAAAGTCACAAAATTGGGAGAGATCTCAGAGCTCATATCTTCTCACTTATACTTGAACATAAATTTACAATGTCATTGAAAAGTAGTTATCCTACCTCCATTAGAAGAACTCCAGTGATGGAGAATAGACTGTCCTCTGAAGCAGTCTATATTAATTATGTACAGATCTAAATGTTGAGAAATTTCCCCTCAGACTTAAGCACATTAAATTATCTGAGAATGTATCAATGTAGGTTTTTCCTCTTATCAGTGCAAGTACGGATGGCAATCACTCTGTCTCTTTCTCTCAACCTGATACAGTGTTTACCTGTCTTCATTTCTGAAGCACTTTACTATCCTTAGGTTATTGTTTATTTTTCATAGAACACTGACAACTCAGCATCTCTGTCACCCCTTTCGATGCTCTGGGAGATAGTTTACTTAGATCTGATGATTTGAACTAATTTGAAGGCGGTGAAGTTTCCTCTTACCCTTTCCTCATGTATGCTCGTTTTCAACTATTTGGCAACCATTTTCATTCCATCCTATCCCACCCTTAAATTATTCTCCTTGGCGGAGGAGATAAGATCAATGCCTACTGAGTAGTTCTGCCTTCTTTCTGCTTTCTGTAATCATTGTACCTTCTACATCAAGCCCTATTCATAAGTCTTTTTTCATACTTCCCTTTTTCTTGTCTTTTGCATTTATTGCTAACTTGTCATCATTGCTTTTATCACTACTGATATGATTCTCAGAGGGCCTTACACTCATTTATGTTAAGCTTTTTTCCCAAGAGGCAATAGGAGTAAACCAGAGTCACACAGCCAAGTGTCTGTGGCTGAATTTGAACTCAGGTCCTCCTTACTCCAGGGCTAGTGCTCTATCCACTGTATCACCTTGCTTCCCCTAGATCGTTTTCTTTTAGCTCTTCTCTGTTTCCATTACAGTTAATCATGAAACAATCATCATCTTTAGGCATCTCCTTTTCTTTCTCATAAGAAACATTTGTGTTTCTAGTATCATCATTTTATTCTTAACAGTTTCCCAGACATTGTGACATAATACTGTAGCAACAAGCACCCCAAACGTGTCCTCAGGGTTTGCTGCCCATACAGGTTCTTGGATCTACTTTGTTAAAGGAAAGCAACTCAAAATGGGTTAACAAGCTTACTTTAATCAGTCAGACATATATCGTTTACCTTGTTCAGGGGAAAAAGGTCAGCACCCCAAACTTCAAAATATACAGACAGAATTATCAAGACATTAACAGGTCAAGTAGACAGCTTTACAAACTGTCCAACCATTACATCTATACCCAGTCAACATCTGGGTTTCCACATCTGGGTTTTTCAAAGCTGGGGGACTCTCAACAACGGCTTCCCAGAATTCAGATCAAATCACAGAACACTTCTCAAAGTGAGTCCCAAAACAAAGCTACACATCAAGGCTTATATAGCCTTCTCCTGGCTCAGAGAATGTAACAACCTTATTGACTCACTGGCCAATCAAGAAGTATCTCCTGAAAAACAAGCCTCCCTCCCCAGGCTTCAGGTGTATTTTAGCCTAGGGGCAGGGAAGATCTTCCAAATTTGCATTCCCTTTACATTCGGCCCCAAGATCTTTCATGCCCATAGCATAGACAATTTACTTTTGAATTAGCTCTGAACATTTCTTAGGTCACATTTTCAAAGTACAGAACTAAAGTTACCAAAGTGGGCACTGGCCCTTAAACAAACACAAAGTACATAGATAACATTATCACTTCAATTCAAAACAAGATTTCAAATAAAGTTCTCTGGGGGGGGCAGTGTCCTTCCCCTCACACAGTTCCAGACCCTGCTTCCAAGTACAGAGAGGGGGCTGGCCAACAAAACCAACAAGGTGGGGTCCCTGGGGATGAAAGTCACTTCATCCCACCCACCATAGTCACAAGTCCATTCTCCCCCAGGGTCCCAAACTATGGGATGCAGCCAGGAAACACATTCAGTGCCCCTGCTTTGCTGCTCAGTTCTTATCTTTTCCTGTGGCTGAATTCCGAACTCCTGGGCTCCTTCTCCTCCCACAGGTGGCAGCCACTCCTGGCTTCTGCCCAGGTCCTGATGCAGGCAGCTCACCATTCCCGCTCTCAGCTCAGCGAAGTCTGCATGCAGGCCATTCTTCTCTCCTGCTCCACAGCTCCACAGAATCACGGCTACCACAACTGGGAAACAAACAATTATCCCAATCCCCATACTTTCCTTTTACTCTGCAGATCCTGTTCGTGATGCCATTTTGTAGCAGCAAGCACCCCAAGCATCCTCAGGGTTTCCTGCCACCACAGGTTCTTGGATCTGCTTTGATAAAGGAAAGCAACTCAAAATGGGTTAACAAGCTTACTTTAATCAGTCAGACATATATCGTTTACCTTGTTCAGGGGAAAAGGTCAGCACCCCAAACTTCAAAATATACAGACAGAATTATCAAGACATTAACAGGTCAAGTAGACAGCTTTACAAACTGTCCAACCATTACATCTATACCCAGTCAACATCTGGGTTTCCACATCTGGGTTTTTCAAAGCTGGGGGACTCTCAACAACGGCTTCCCAGAATTCAGATCAAATCACAGAACACTTCTCAAAGTGAGTCCCAACACAAAGCTACACATCAAGGCTTATATAGCCTTCTCCTGGCTCAGAGAATGTAACAACCTTATTGACTCACTGGCCAATCAAGAAGTATCTCCTGAAAAACAAGCCTCCCTCCCCAGGCTTCAGGTGCATTTTAGCCTAGGGGCAGGGAAGATCTTCCAAATTTGCATTCCCTTTACAAATACTCCCAGCACAATTTTGGACATTGACATCCTAAATGTTTTATATGTTTGCTGAACTCTCTAAAATGTACTTTCCAAAATGATTTATGTACACACACACCCCACAGTTCTCCTGTACTCTATCACCAGAAACTACAAACAAATTTTCTATTTCACACCATAACTACCTTACCAACACATTTCAACTGTACAGTTCAATTTAGTGTTCTTTCATTGAGTACTTACCTAATGAAGACATATAGCCAGGCTTGAGGTAATATAGAGAAGAATAAAATATAGTTCTTGTCATTATCAAGTTGCTGACAACCCAGCATGGGGATTTGGGGATGTACATAACTTACTATAATAAGAAACTAGAGTATTTTAATGCATAAGTGAGGCAAGAATAGTTAAAGGCAGGTGAGAACCTTTTCTGGATAAGAAAGATTATCCTTCTTTTCCTCCCTCTGTCCTAACTCCTGTTAAGCATGTAGGCACAAAATAGTTATATTTTCAAAGAGTTAAAGAGCAGTTGTGAAGATCCATGTATAGAACTCAGAATATGAAACTCACAGAATCACAGACTTTGAAAATTGTAAAAGGGCTCAGTGTTCATCTAGTTCAACTCAGACACAAAGTAATCCCCACAATAACATACTTGACAAGTTATCATTTAGCTTCTATTTGTAAACCTCCACCTCTTGAATCAACTTATTCTCTTTTGGAAAGAACAATTATAAAGGTCTTCCTGAAATCACACCTAAATTCTCCTCTTTGTAATTCAATCCATCACTCTCACTCTGGGCCCAAAGAGAGTAAGTCTAATCCTTTCTTCACATGACAGTCTTTTAAATACTTGAAAACAGTTGGCATGTGCCCCTTGAGTCTTCTTTTCTCTAGGCTAAATATGCATCTTTCCTTCAGCCAATTCCCCATATGTCATGAACTCAACTCCCTCTAAGGCAGATCAGTGGCTTATCTGTAAGTTAGACTCTTTGAGAATTTCCACAAGATTTCATGCATGACCAGACTTTCAGAGCTGTCCTGTGATTATAATAATCTTCAGTTAAAAACAATAAACCTAAATGATTGTGGAAAACTAGACTATTTTACTGAAGGTTGCTGATCATGCAAGCAGTGCTCATTTGCTTCCTCTAGCGCTCTCAGATTGATGTCCTCTGCTGACAAATCAATGAAAGGTAAACAGCCTCAGCCCTAGAAGGACAGATGAGCACATAAAGGTGTTTGGGTAAATGCTCATTGTAGTAAATCAAACCAAGGGCAGTTTCATGTGGTGTGTTGTCAGTTACATGACTTGTAATCAGTTTAGATTTTTCATTATCTTGGATCTGGAATCTGATCAATTGCAGTATATGCAGTATATCTGGCATAATGCAGTAAGCAGTTTTTATTGAATTATTATCATTGTGGGTCCTTGAGGAAAAAGTCATGACCAAGACACATCATTCAAGCAGTTCACTGACTACTTTCATTTCAATTATTTGCACACTTGAATTTTGCCTTAACACCAACCATGGATGGATCTCCCCTATCTCTCCTAATTAGGTAAATGTTGTCAGAGGAAATTGTAACTTCTCTCTTCTCTCTCTCTCTCTCTCTCTCTCTCTCTCTCTCTCTCTCTCTCTCT
>NW_027185903.1:26567551-26625064 GCF_028583685.1 Petaurus breviceps papuanus
CTCTCTCTCTCTCTCTCTCTCTCTCTCTCTCTCTCTCTCTCTCTCTCCTTTCTCACATATCTTCTTTTCTTCTCTCTCCCCTCATATATACATACATGCAATCATATATATGAAAACATATGTGTCTCCATGTACTATACACTTCCCTTCTTACCAGCAGGAGAAAATTGGAATGTGAACGGGATAACTATAGTTTATCTTTAAACATGCCCCAAGAGAGCTTCTACTAACCCATGATTTGTTTCTGAAATTTTAGATAGCAATAATTACATTTAGGATCTTGAATGTCTCATGTGTGGAAATTAGGATTATGGGACTCACTCTGGTTTACTCATCCTCCCCCATGGGATCCCTCCAGGATCAAGATTCCATAAGATCCCACATCTGAATGATAAAAATGGAAAAGAACCAGAAAATCCTTAAACTCTGCTTTCTACCCCCAGATGAAAACTGGATTGTAGAAACTCTTATGTGGAAGTCTATATCTGACATTCTCTCCTCAGAGCTAAACCTTCAAAGTAACCTCAGGTGTGTTAAATCTGCTCAAGAATAAACTGCCAGTACTATTTCTATGCCACAGAGAGGTAATAGGAAACTATTTTCCACCATTTAGAAAAAATGGTGAGAAGGTAAAGAAAGGGAAGGGGAATATAAGGGAATGCATGACAAGTATCTAAAGAAACTATCTCCCTTTCTTAAACAGATGGCTTTGCTCTTTATATAGTCAAGATTATGGAAAAACATTTCAGAATCAAAGGAAAAATGGAAATATTAATACAAATAATAAAGCATATGGGAGAGATGGTTGATAGAAGTTCTTCCCATATGAAACATTGCCAAAATTTCACTATGCCCTACTGCATTTTGTCATTCTTCTAATAAGAAGACAAAAAGGAAAATTTGTTGCATTCAGTTCTCTTTTCTCTATCTCCCTTTTCTCCCCCACCTGTGTAGGAGTAGAGTGGTAGAGTACTAGGGAGGAAGGAACAGAAATTATTTTTTGTACCAGCAAAAAGTAGCACTGAATGAAATAATATGATGTGGTAGAAATAATGCTCTCTTTGTAGTGGAAAACAACTGGAAATTTCAGGGACACTTGTCAGTTTGTGAATGGGTAAGAAAGTTATGGTATAAGATTATGAGAGAATACTACTGTGCAATAAGAAATGATGAGCTCAGTGATCTTAGAAAAACATGGGAGGGGCGGCCAGGTAGCACAACGAGTAAGAGCACCAGCTCCAGTGTTGACAAGACCTGGAGATCGAATCTCGGGCTCAGACACTTGGCACCCACCCAGAAACACCTGGCTGTGTAACCTTGAGCAAGTTACTTAACCCCAATCGCTTAGAGGTGGCCAGGTGGCTCAGCAAGTAAGAGCACCAGCTCCAGTGTCGGGATGACCTGGATCAAATCTGGGCTCAGATACTCAGCACCACACCCAGAAATAATAACTGGCCATGTAACCTTCAGCAAGTTACTTAACCCCGATTGCTTTAAAAAAAAATGGGAGGCAGCTAGGTGGCAAAATGAATAGAGCACCAGCCCTGGAGTCAAGAGGACCTGAGTTCAAATTCAGCCTCAGATGCTTAACACAGAGACAAAAAAAAAAAACTAGCCATGTGACCTTGGGCAAGTCACTTAAATCCAATTGCCCTACCTTCCCCCCTTCAAAAAAAAAAGCAAAAACAAAAAGAAAAACATGGATAGGTTTGCACAAAATAATAAAAAGCAAAATGAGCAGAATAAAGAGAGTGTTTTACATAGTAAAAGAAATATTGTTTTAAGAACAATTTTGAGCAAATAAGTCATTTTAACTATTATAAATACTCAAATTAACTGCAAAGGATATATTAAAGAAGATGCTAGCTGCATTCAGAGAAAGAACTAATAAATAAAAGTACATATAGTATGATTTAACTTACACACATACTTATGTCTAATAGTAGCCATCTCCAGAGCAAGAAAAGAAAAAAATAAATTTACATAACTATTATGTATTGAAAAGGAATAGCAAGTTGTATATAATAGATTTCCAGTTTCATGTGCAATCATTGTTTTAATATACTGTTATGGAAATGCTTGCTTTATTCAATAAATTAAAAACAAAATAAAAATAGAAATAATGCTGGCTTTAGGCTTTTAAAAACAAAATTTTATTTCAAGTCTCATCTTAGCAACTGTGTTAACAACTTACCTAGCACAGTCATAGGGAAGATTTGAAAATGCATGTGTGCTATGTAAATTAAGGTATTATGGAGAGAAGAAGGAGAAAGCAGGAGGAGGAGAAGAAAAAAAATGCTGGACTTGGAATCAGAAGAGAATTGGCTTCTGATACAATCTATGTAGCTATGAGTCAGACACTTACTTCTTTAAGCTTGGCTCTCCTCTATCCATATAATGGACATACATATGCTTGAAAAAGAAGATCGTTAGTCACATAGCAAAGATCAAGGCAAGGGCATGGAGACTGTGGCAACTTGATGGAAAGACAGGTACAAGAGGATAAATAGGCATGGATAGGCTGTGATTTTCTATTTTTTTTTCAATTAAAAATTAATTTTTATTGATTTATTTTTTCATTACCTACATTTCTCACACTCTCCATATCCTTCCAGAGAAACATATCTTGTAATAATGTATTTATTTATTTTTTTCCATTTTCAAAGGCTTTATTAACTTCTGATTTACATCATTCATTTCTGCCAGATTTTGAGTTACAAATTTTCTTGCCAATTTTCCCCTACCAACCACCCTAAAATAGCAGTCCCACAGGATATCCCCTCCTCCAATCTGCTCTCCCCATATTTTCTCCCATACATCTTTGGACTTTTCCAGTAGGGCATGGTGGATCTCTATGCCCCAGTGCCTGCATATCTTATTTTCCAATTACACATAAAATAGTATTAATAATAGTATATATGTATATATACATATATTTATATTTAAACATTTGATTTCAAGATTTTGAATGCGAGATTCATTCCCTTCCTCCCTTGTAACCCACCCTTACTGGGAAGATACGCAGTTCAGTATAGGTTGTACATGTGTAGCTTATGCAAAACAATAACATAGTATATACATTGTAAAAAACTGACTATCTTTCCCTCCATCATATCACACCCCCCACTTGTTCTGTTCTCTACTTTGATCCCATCCCTTTTCAAAAGTGGGTGCTTCCAATTTCCATTCCCCCCCACAGCCTGCCTTCCCTTCCATCATCCCCCTTCTCATTCCCTTCCCCCCTAATCACCTGTAGGGTGAGATACCCTATTTAGTATTTATTTCAATCCCTCCCCAAGCCAAATTCAATGAGAATAGTGTTGACACATTCCCTTTTGCCTTCTTATTCTTCCACTCCATTGTAACCATTTTCCCTTGCCTCTTCTATGTGAGAAAGTTTACCCCATTCTGTCTTTCCCCATCTCCTCTCATTATATTCCTCTCTCACCTCTTAATTTCACCTTTTAAGTATCATCCCTTCCTATTAAATTGTTCCTGTGCCCTCTATCTATGTATACCTGTAAACATATATACACACATTCACATATGTATTCATATGCCCATATACCCTCATATATATATATATATATATATATATATATATATATGTGTGTGTGTGTGTGTGTGTGTGTGTGTGTTCCCTTCAACTATTTTCATACTGAGAACAGTTTCATCATGTACAATTATTGTTTTTCCACGTAGGAATGTTAATAGTTCAAATTTGGTAAGTTTCTTATGATTTCTTTTCTCTGTTTATCTTTTCATGCTTCTCTTGCTTCTTGTATCTTAATGTCAAATTTTCTATTCAACTCTGGTTTTTTCACAAGAATGCTTGAAAGTCCTGTATTACACTGAATGACCATATATTCCCCTGAAACATGATACTCAGTTTTGCTGGGTAGGTGATTCTTGGTTTTGATCCCAGCTCCTTTGACCTTCAGAATATCGTATTTCAAGCTGTTCGATCCCTCAGTGTAGAAGCTGCCAGATCCTGGGTTATCTTGATTGTGTTTCCACAATATTCAAATTATTCTTCCTGGCTGCTTGCAATATTCTCTCCTTAATCTGGTAATTCTGGAACCTGGCTATAATATTCTTAGGAGTTTTCTTCTTGGGATCTTTTTCAGGAAGTGATCAGTGGATTCTTTCAACCTCTATTTTGCCCTCTGGTTCTAAAACATCAGGGCAGTTTTCTTTGAGAACTTCCTGGAGGATGATTTCTAGGTTCTTACTTTCATCATGTCTTTCAGGTAGTCCAATAATTTTTAAATGATCGCTCCTGGATCTATTTTCCAGGTCAGTGGTTTTTCCCATGAGATATTTCACATTGCCCTCTATTCTTTCATTTGTTTGGATCTGTTTAACAGGATCTTGATTTCTCATAAAGTCATTAGCTTCCATTTGCCCCAGTCTAATTCTGAAGCAATGATTCTCCTCATTGAGCTTTTGAGATTCTTTTTCCATCTGGCAAATTTGGCTTTTTAAGGCATTCTTCTCCTTATTGCCTTTTTGAGCCTCTTTTTCCATTTGAGTTAGTCCATTTTTTAAGGTGTTATTTTCCTCAGTCTGGCTGTTGACTCTCATTTTGTAATTTTCTTGCATTGTTCTCATTTCTCTTCCCAATTTTTCCTCCACTTCTCTTATCTGCTTCTTAAAGTCCTCTATGGCCTGTAACCAGCTCATATTTTCCTTTGAACCTTTTGGTGCAGGAGTTCTGACTTCACTGTCTTCCTCCTGCTCCGTGCTTTGCTCCTTTTGTCCCCAAAATAGGAGTCTAATGTTGGAATCTTCTGTCTGCTTTGTTTCCTTCGCCTGGTCATGTGGCCCCTCAGTCACTTGATCCCTGGGCTTTTAGCCACAGTAGGACTCTGCCACCACACAGGGGAGCTTTCATCCCAAATGCTTGGGTTTTCTTAGCTGCTAGATGTATTAGTTGGGTGCCCTCTCTGAAGCCTCCACATACTCTGGCAAGCTGGTCACATACCCCAGGACCTCCACCCTAGATTGTAATCCAGACCCAAGCAGGTTAAAGCAAGAGCAATACCCCTTAGACTGGTTGCTTGGTCCCCCTACACTCTGCAGGCCAGGAGCTGAAGCTGCCACATGGTGCTGTCTGGCTGTTTTGGTGTCTCAATGACTTCTTGCCCCAGTGGCAAAAGCCGACCCACTCCCACTTACTGTGTCCCAAAGTTCAGACTGCACTGACCTCTCACTTTGTCCTTCACATCTATTTGTTAATAATTCTGGAAGCAGCCACAGTTGCTGATGATCTGGAGTCCCTCCAGCTGGTGGCTGGTCAGACCCACCCTGGGGCTAAAACCTCAACCTCATGGGGGCCTGTGCTTGGCTCCCACAGTACTGCACTGGCCGATTCCTCCAGGCCTGCCAGGTTTTCCTCAGTGGGAGGTTAGCTTCTCTGTGTCATTTTGTGGGTTCTGCAGCTCCAAAGTTTGTTCAGAGACCCCTTTTTACATTGATTGGGGAAGGTGGAAGCCAGAGCTGCTTGGAGGTCCTGCTTCTACTCCACCATCTTGACTCCACCCCCTAGGCTGCAATTTTCATTATTGGAATCAATGAGATCACACATTCTGTATAGTATTTAATGAATAAATAAGTGAACACAAATAATTTTTAATGGCATACTCTGTGCCAAGTACTGTACTGGGTACTAATGTTATAAACACAAAAATGAAACAGTCCCTAGATTTAAAGAGCTTACATTCTAATAGGGGACACAACATACATCATCCTGTGGTGGACTGAGTACAGAGTTGTTTTGCCTGATTTTATTTTGATTGGAGCATTTTATACATCCTACAGCAAAGTTGATGGCAAGATGTCTGACTACTCCCTGGTAAGGGAGTGGATGGCTATATTGGAAAATAGAGTGCAAAGGGGATATTAATAACACCTATCTTACAGAGCTTTGGTGAAGATCCAATGGGACAATGAATATAATCTGTAAATTTCTTAACATTTGTTAGCTATTATCATCATTTAAAGTGGAATATTCTGCTCTACTCACCCTCCAAGCCCTTAGGTGGCACTGAGACCTTGGATTATATAGTATCCAATAAAATTGCTTCTGTAATCCTCCTTTTAACATAGACATGCTCTGGAAGCTCTTCATTGGTTTAAAGATGCATCAGAATGCCATTTAAGCATCACTTACTTTAAAAAAACATAGCACCTTGTTTCACTAAGTGAGTAACTCCGCACTGTTCACTAAGAGGTGGTGTAGCTTCAAATTAGTCACTTTAAATGTAATGTTTTGCAATAATGTTTAATTTATAGGCACTCTTACTCTGCAGTCCTGATTTGCTGAGGTTTTCTCAGGTACAATGGAATGATTGGTTCGTTGGAAAATAGCACTGGTTTAAAAATTAAGTTTAGATCACAGCTTGTCTTTCTGTACTCCATCTGCTACACCATGTTTTTTTTTTTTTAATTAAATTTCAGGAAAGTCACATTTTGTGTTTTTCAAATGTTGCATTGAACTTCTGAAATGAAACTTAATGTTATTACTCTGATTACATGAAGTTATCTGATGACATTGTAATGACTTGAGCTTAAAAAGTTAGGGTTTCCACTATAATAGCACCTACAAAACTTAATATTTGTACTCAATTTCTGGGTGCTGCTCTCAAAGCAATTACTTTCTGGGGAAAATGTGCAGTCTCAATGGAATGTTCTGTTATGATTTAGAGGGCAAATTCACATGCAGAAACTGCACTATAGGACACTAAATTGTGGCAGATTTCTCTGTAAGAGTTTTAGCTTGAACTACTGTTCATTTTTTTTCAATCACTGCATATTTTACAACAATGTCAGTCACTTGCCTGCCCATGTAATGGTCTATGTGCTTTTCAACATCTCCACTGGAGACATAATGAGGTTTCCTGTCATGATCATTGCCTTCCTGATCAGCCTTTTAAATAAACCTCTTGACAGCAGGAGAGATGACTAGCTAGAAGTGGCAAGCAGTTTTGTATTTTGATTGGCAATCAACAATGAATATTAGATTTTCCTAATCAGATTTTTCTAAGTCTTCAATGCATATTTGTTACAATATTTTTTTAAGTAGAGGAGAAAATCCATACCTGTTGATTTCAAAAAAAGCAATTAAAATATATGACAGTCCACTAGTCTGAGGACCTCAATATTTAAAACTAGAAGATACCTTAGAAATAAAAATATTTTTTAAAAGTCCTTATTTTACAGATAAAGAAACTGAGAGTCAAACAAGTGAATTGACTTCTGGGGTCATAGAGTTAAGATAAAAAAAAGCATTTAAGATTTTCAAGGGTCAAATCCCTTCATTCTATAAATCAGTAACTAAGGCACAGAAAAGTTGTTACCTACCTAAGGTCATATAAGTAATAGTATCTGACACTTATCTGGTGCTTTAAAGTTTACAGTTATTTTTAGATGGTATCTCATTTAAGTCTCATAATAATGTGGGTACAATAGTTATTTGAGAATGTGAAGCTTTGGATTCAAATTCTATGTACCATGAAATAGTTGAGTGACTTTGGGCAAAATTCTTTATGTTTCTGAGCCTCCATGGCCTCCCTTCAGAAAAGAAGTTAGATTACATAATTTCAAAGGTCTGTTTTAGCTCTGTACCTTACATCCTATGAAGCTGTGATCCACACTGTATAACAGGTGATGTTTATCCCATTTTAGGGATGAAAGAATTGAGGAACTGTATATTTTTAATTAAAAAATAAATTTTTAAATGTTGAGAATTGAAGTGACTTGCTCAGATTCACACAGCCATTGAATATCAGAGGCAGAATTTGAAGTCAGGTACTTCAAAGCTAGTACACTATTCAATCTGTCACACTGTTTCTTAACTTGTTCAAGGTTATACAGGTTAAATGGTTGAGCAAGCCTAAAAATCCAAGTCTTCTGACTTTATCATTTTGGCAAGTTTTTCTACCTTTTAACAGTAGGCTTCTCAAATAAAGGACAGCATATAATAGCAATGACCTTGAGTGCCCCCAATTTTTTTAAAAATTAATTTAATATTTTATTTTTTCTACAATTACATGTAAAAACAATTTTAACATTCCTTTTTTTTTTCAAATTTTGAGTTTCAATTCTCTCTCCCCTTCTTCCCCTCTCCCCCACTGAGAAGGCAAGCAATTTGACATAGGTTATGCATGTGCACTCATGCAAGACATTTCCATGTAAGTCATGATGTGAAAGAAAACACAAATAAAAACAACAAAAAAATAAAGAAAAAGTGTGCTACGATCTGCATTCAGATTCTATCTGTTCTTTCACTGGAAATGGATTTTTCATCATGAGTACTTAAGAATTTTCTTGGCTCATTGTATTGCTGAGAACAGCTAAGTTATTTACAGTTGATCATCATATAATATTTCTGTTACTGTGTACAGTGTTCTTTTTGTTCTGCTCATTTCACTTTGCATTAGTTCAACACATACTGTTTCAAATTTTCAAACTGTAACTTATATTTGTCTCTGTTCCTAACTAGATTGGAACCTCCATGGGACCAAAGATCATGCCTCACACATCTCTGTATCCCTCACAGCCTTTTGCAGAGAGAGTCTTGTTCAGATCATGTACTCTCATTGGTGGTACCAATGTGGAGAATTCCATGTTTTGGGGTGCCAATATACATGTCTTCTCTAAAGTTTGAGTCCTCCTCTAATAATTCAAACTAAGTAACCTTGTGACTCCTGAGTTTGAACTCAATGGTGACAATTAATTTGTCTTAACTTTGTACAGGGTATTGTACACAGCCTATGTATAGCTCCTTTTGCCTGCCTTTATTCCTCCCTCTAAATGTGACACAGACTTGGAGTGTATTAAAGCTAGGAGAATCAATATTCTGATGCTAATCAATAGTTGATGATTGAAAATGGAACCTTGGGCCATCAGAGATCATCTAGGTGCCAATAGTTAGAATATCATAGTTAAATGATATTCAGGGGCCATCTAGTCCAATCTATGATTAAACAAATATTCCCTCTATAGTGTCTCTATCAAGTGATCACCTTGTCTTTGCTTAAAGACCTACATACACTAAGGGAGAACTCATTCTGTATTGAGGTAGCCCATTCTGGACAAATCTAATTCTTAGTAAGTTTTCCTTACATTGAGACTAAATCTTCCTATCTGTAACTTCTACCACTGTTCTTCTTTCTGCCTTCTGAGGCCAAGTGTAATTGTCAATTAAATTTGACAAGCATTTATTTTTTATTTCCAACTTAATAGTATTTTTTCCAATTAAATGCAAAGATAGATTTCAACATTCACTTTTATAAGATTCTGAGTTCCAAATATTTTTTTCTCCCTCTCTCACCTCTTCCCTCCCCAAGAAGGCAGGTGATCTGATATAAGCTATACACGCCATATTAAACACCTTTCCACATGAATCATGTTATGAATGAAGAATCAGAACAAAGGGGGAAAGCCACGAGGAAAAAAAAAGAAAACAGTATGCTTCAAGCAGCATTTAGATTCCACAGTTCTTTCTCTGAATGAGGATAGCTTTTTCCATCATGAGTCTTTGATAATTTTCTTCAATTATTGTATTGCTGAGAAGAGCTAAGTCTGTCAAAGTTGGTTATTTTACAATGTGGCTATTACTGGGTACAGCGTTCTCCTGGTTCTGCTCCCCTCACTCAGAATCAGTTCATATAAGCCTTTCCAGGTTTTTCTGAAGTCTTCAGGCTCAACCTTTCTGATAGAAAAATAGTATTCCATTACATTCATAAACCACAACTTTTGACAAACATTAATTGAGCAACTACTTGGAGAGAGCACTGGTGATAGATGCTAAGAGAAAATTGAAACAGTGTCTGCACTCAAAGAAGTTATGATATTCTACTGGCAAAACAAGTTTAATACCTATTCCATGTGATAATCCACCAAATGCTTAAACACAAATGTCAGTCTGAGAATAATAGATATAAAGAGACAAAAGGGATTGAGAAGGATGAGGAAACCCTAGGTGAGGTAGCCCCTGATTACCCATTGCATGCAAAGCTATTCAAGGAAAGGATGAATCAGAATGCTTCCCTCATTATACTTTATCCCGGCCATGCTCTTATCCTGTGTTATCTTTAGGTTTTTTTTTTTTTGGTCTTTAATAATTTGTTTACTTTTAGTTTACAAGATTCATTTCCACAATTCCTCAAGTTTCAAATTTTCTCTCCCTCCCCGCCCCTCCACCCCCCACAGTGGTATGCAATCAAGTATAGTACCTGCTAGTACTTTCAGATTAGGCATTAGTCAGGTTATAAAGAAGGATTGCATCAGATGGAATGAAGAATGGGAAAGAGGAAACAAAACCAAACAAGAAAAAGAAAAAGAGCAGTTAGTTTGCTTCATTCTGGGCTCAAACTCTGTTCTTTCTCTAGATGTAGACATCTCTCTCCATCATTAGTCTTTTGGGGTTGACTTATAACCCTGCATTGCTGAGAAGAGTCCAGTCTATCAAAGTTGGTCGTCACACATATGTTGTGTCTGTAATTGTATAAAAATTTATCTTGGCTCTACTCTTCTCACTCAGCATCAGTTTGTATAAGCCTCTCCAGGTAAATATGAAGTCCATCTGCTCCTCATTTATTATTGCACAATAGTATACCATAACATGCATATACCACAACTTGTTCAGCCATTCCCCAAATAATGGGCAGCCCCTTAATTTCCAATTCTTTACCACCACAATACAAGCTGCTATAAACATTTTTGTACATATGGGACTTTTCCCCACTTCTATGACATTTTGGGGATACAACCCTAGAAGCGGTATTGCTGGGTCAAATGGTATGAAATTATTTATAACCCATTTGGGCATAATTCCAGATTGCTCTCCAGAATGGCTGGATCAGGTCACAACTCCACCAGTAATGCATTTGTGCTCTCCAGCATTTGTCATTTTCCTCTTTTATCATCTTAGCCAATTTGACTGGTGAGATGTGGTACCTCAGAGTTGTTTTGATTTCCATTTCTCTAACCAATAGTGATTTAGAGCATTTTTTTTCATATGCTTACAAATATCTTTATTTTCATCCTCTAAAAACTGCTTATTCATACCCTTTGACCATTTATCAATTGGGGAATCACTTGTATTCTTATAAATTTAACTCAATTCTCTGTATATTTTAGAAATGAGTCCTTTATCAGTGACATAGGTTGTAAAAATTCTTTCCCAATTTGCCACTTTCCTCCTAATCCTAGTTACATTGGCTTTGTTTGTACAGAAGCTTTTCAATTTCATGTAATCGAAATTATCCATTTTGCATTTTATAATGGTCTCTAATTATTGTTTTGTCATAAAGTCTTCCCCTCTCCACAAATCTGACAGTTAAACTATTCCTTGCTTTCCAAGACTGCTTACATTATCAGCCTTTATACCTAGATCATGCACCCATTTAGACTTGATTTTGGTATATGGTGTTAGATAATGGTCTATGCCCAGTGTCTGTCATATTATCTTCCAGTTTTCCCAGCAGTTTTGTCAAATAGTGAGTTTTTATCCCAAAAGCTGGGGTCTTTGTGCTTAGCAAACAGTAGATTACTGTAGTCATTGACTGCTAAGTCTCATGTATCTAATCTATTCCATTGATCCACTACACTATTCCTCAGCCTGTACCAAGTAGTTTTGAAGACTGCTGCTTTATAGTACAGATTAAAATCTGCTATAGCTAGTCTACCATCCCTAGCATTTCTTTTCATTAATTCCTTGATATTCTGGACGTTTTCTTCTTCCAAATGAATTTTGTTACTATTTTTTTCTAGCTGTATAAGATAGTTTTTTGGTGAATTGATTGGTATGGCACTAAATATATAATTTAATTTAAGTAAAATTTTCATTTTTATTATATTAGCTTGATAGGACCATGAGCAATTGATATCTTTCCAATTAGTTAGATCTGAATTTATTTGTGTGGTGAGTGTTTTGTAGTTGTGTTCATATAGGTCTTGAATTTGTTTTGGCAGATAGATGCACAAATGTTTTATAATGTCTACAGTAACTTTAAATGGGTTTTCTCTTTCTGTCTCTTGCTGTTGAATTTCATTAGAAACATAGAAGAATGACGAGGATTTATGTGGGTTTATTTTATATCCTGCAAAAAATATCCTTTGCCAAATTTATTTATTGTCTCAAGTAGTTTTTTACTTGATTCTTTAGGATTCTCTAAGTATATCATCATATCATCTGCAAAGAGTGATAGTTAGGTCTCTTCTTTGCCTTTGATTCCTTTGATTTCTTTTTCTTCTCTAATTGCTACTGCTGACATTTCTAGTACCAGATGGAATAAGAGGGGTGATAGTGGCCATCCTTGTTTCAGCTCTGATCTTATAGGAAATGCTTCTAGTTCTTCCCCATTACATGTAATACTTTCTGATGGTTTTAGATAGATGCTACCTATTATTTTAAGGAAGTCTCCATTTATTCCCTTACTTTCTAGTGTTTTTAATAGGAATGGATGTTGTATTTTGTCAAAAGCCTTTTCTACATCTGTTGAGATAATCATATGGTGTTTGCTCATTTTATTGTAGATATGTTCAATTGTACTGATGGTTTTTCTAATATTAAACCATGCTTGCATTCCTGGAATAAATTCTACCTGGTCAAAGTGTATTATTCTTGTTATAAGTTGCTGTAGTCTTTTTGCTAATATTTTATTTAAAATATTTGCATCTATATTCATGAGGGCAATTGGTCTATAATTTTCTTTCTCTGTTTTATCTCTTCCTGATTTAGGTATCAGTACCATATTTGTGTCATAAAAAGAATTTGGTAGGACTCCACTAATTTTCCTGAATAGTTTGTAGGGTACTGGAATCAATTGTTCTTTAAATGTTTGATAGAATTCACTAGTAAATTGATTTGGCCCTGGACATATTTTTCCTAGGGACTTCACTGATGACTTTTTCAATTTCTTTTTCTGAGATGGGGTTATTTAAGTAATTTACTTCCTCTTTAGTTAATCTGGATATCTTATATTTTTGTAAACATTCATTTCATTAAGATTGTCAAATTTATGTGTATACAACTGGGCAAAATAATTCCTAATTATTGTTTTAATTTCCTCTTTATTGGTGGAAGGTTCACCCATTTCATTTTTGATACTCATAATTTGGTTTTCTTCTTTCTTTTTTTATCATATTGACTAAGGGTCTATCAATTTTATTGTTTTTTTTTCATAAAACCAGCTCTTAGTTTTATTTATGAATCCAATAATTTTCTTAATTTCAATTTTATTGATCTCTCCTATTGTTTTCAGTATTTCTAATTTAGTATTTAATTGAGGATTTTCAATTTGTTCTTTTTCTATCTTTTTCAATTGCATGTCCAATTTATTGACCTCCCTTTTCCCTAATTTATTCATGTATGCAATCAGGCATATAAAACTTCCCCTGAGAACTTCCTTTGCTGCATCCCACAAATTTTGGTGTGTTGTCTCATTGTTTTAATTCTCTTAAATGAAGTTACTGATTGTTTCTATTATGATTTCCTGTTTGACACACTCAGTCTTTAGCATTAAATTGTCTAGTTTCCAATCAGTTTTTAATCAGTCTTTCCATGGCCCTTTATTGCATATTATTTTTATTGCATCATGATATGAGAATGATGCATTTATTATCTCTGCCTATCTACACTGAATTGTGAAGTTTTTATGTCCTAATACATGGTCGATTTTTCTGTAATGTGTCATGTACCGCTGAGAAGAAGGTATATTCCTTTTTATCCCCATTCTGTTTTCTCCAGAGATCTATCGTACTTACCCTCTCTATAATTCTATTTACCTCCTAAACTTCTTTCTTGTTTGAGGTTGGATTTATCAAGGTCAGAGAGGGGGAGATTAATGTCCCCCACTAGTATAGTTTTGCTATCCATTTCTTCCTCTAATTCTCTTACCTTCTCCTCTAGGAATTTAGATGCTGTACCACTTGGTGCATATATGTTAAGTAATGATATTGCTTCATTCTCGATGGTGCCTTTTAGCAGGATGTAGTTTCCTTCCTTATCTGTTTTAATTAGATCAATTTTTGCTTTTGCTTTATATAAGATGAGGATTGCTACCCCTGCTTTTTTTACTTTAGCTGAGACATGATATATTTTACTACTGCCTTTTACCTTTACCCTGTGTGTATCCCTCTGTTTTAGATGTGTTTATTGTAAACAGCATATTGTAGGATTATGGTTTTTAATCCATTCTGCTATCTGCCTCTGTTTATGGGAGAGTTCATTCCATTCACATTCACAGTTACAATTATTATCTGTTTCTTTCTATCTATCCTATTCCCTCCCCTGTTTATAATTATATTTTTCTCCCTTTCTCCCATCCCCTCCTTAATAGTTTTCCTTTTGACCACTGCCTCCCTTAGTATTCCATTATCAGCCCCCCTCTCTGTTCCTCCCCTTCCCCCTTACTTTTTCCCTCCCTTGTAACCACTCCCCCCCTTTCAGAGCCCTTTCCCCCTCCTACTACCTTTAGGATATTTTTACACTTAATGAAGTATGTTATTTCTTCTTTCCACCTAGAGTGACAGGAAGAAACCTCATGTGAAGCTCCACTCCCTTCCCTCTTTCCCTCTCATGTGATACATTTAGTGTCTCTTCTCCATAGAGTCCTATGCTTGTGTTATTCCTTCCTTGCACCAGAACCAATGAGGGAAAAGCTTATGTAATACTCATCTCCCTCCCTTCTTTTCCTCTACTATATTGTTTTTATGTCTCTTTGTGTGGCATACTTTACCCTTTGCCACTTCATTCATTCCTCTTCTTCCATTGCAGTCCCTTTGTAGCCCTTAATAAGATTTTTTTTATCATCATTTTGTGTTATTTATACTCATAACCTCTACTTGTCTATAAACAGTTTTCTCTTATTAAATAACAGCATGTGTGTGTGTGTCTGTGTGTGTTTTCCTTGTTTACCTTTCTATGTCTCTCTTGTGTCCCATAATTAGAAGCTGAATTTTCCATTGAGCTCTGGCTTTTTCATCAGGAAAGTCTGGAAATCTGTTATATCATTGAATGACCCTCTCTTTTCCTGGAAGAATATGTTCAGTCTCACTGGGTAGGTGATCCTTGGTTGTAACCTGAGCCCTTTTGCCTTGAGAAAAATTGTATTCCAATGCCTCCGATCTTTCAGTGTAGAGGCTGCCAAATCCTGTGCAATCCTCACTGTGGACCCTCGATATTTGAATTGTTTCTTTCTGGCTAATTGAAGTATTTTCTCTTTTACCTGGTAGTTCTGGAGTTTGGCCACAACATTTTGAGGACTTTTCAGTTTGGGATCTCTTTCAGGAGGTGTCCAGTGGATTCTCTCAATTTCTATTTTACCCTCAGGTTCTAGTATCTCAGGGCAGTTTTCCTTGATGAGCTCTTGGAGGATGTTGTCCAGGCTCACGTTGTCATCATGATTTTCTGGTAGGCCTATGATTCTCAGATTATCTCTCCTGGATCTGTTTTCCAGGTCAGTTAATTTTCCATTGAGATATTTTACTTCTTTTTCTAATTTTTCATTCTTTTTGTTTTCTGTGACTAATACTTGGTTCTTCATAGAGTTATTTGCTTCAATTTGGTTGATTCTAGTTTTTAGCAAATTATTTTCCTTGGTTAATTTTTGGAGCTCCTTTTCCATATCATACATTTTTCTTTTTAAAGAGATGTTTTCTTCCTTATAATGTTTTTCTAATTCTGCAATTTTGATTTTAAGAGAATTATTCATTTCGTCTTCTATCTCTCTCATTTGGTTGTCAGAGTTCCTTTTGAGTTCATCTAGGAGAGCTTTCTGTGCTTGTGACCCATTCCCTGTTGATGTTTCAGCTGTGGGTGTGGAGTCCACATTGTCTCCCTCTGAGTTTGGTTCCTCCTTCTGAGGATAGTAGGACTCCAGAGTCTTTGTAGTCTGCTTTCTCGCCATTTTGATGCAGGGCCCTAGCCACGCCCTTCCTCTAGGTTTCCCAAGCTTTTACTGTTTAGGGTTTTGCCATGGGACAATAATTACTATGTTTTCAGGGTCAGAGGGAGGTGGGGAGCAGCCAGGGTTCACTCTGCCATCCTGGTCCTTGGAGGTCCTGATAGGGGCTTTTTAAATTTCTGGGCTGGTAGTTCTGAGTGGTAGTTCCAGGAGTATTTGCTGCCCCTGCCAAGGGCCCTGCATTTGCTTCTTATCTTGTTCTGTCCAGTCCCAGCCTTTGGTGATAGGCCTGGTAGTGGCCCTTGTGGTTAGTGGGATGCCTTGCCCCACTCCTTGATCAGGCCTCTGGGTGCTGCCCTGTTTGGGCCTGCCTCTCTCAGTGCACCGTGCCATTGCCTTCCCAGCCTGCCTCTCTGAACTATCTTTTAAGAAGTGAGAATTGTAGGGGTGGCCAGGTGGCGCAGTGAGTAAGAGCACCAGTGCCAGAGTCAGAGACCCAGGATCGGTTCTGGCCTCAGATACTTAGTACCCACACAAAATAACTGGCTGTGTAAACTTGAGCAGGTTACTTAACCCCAATTGCTTATTTAAAAAAAGGAAGTGAGAATTGTTTACTTTCTACCTCACTTCCACCTCATACATGTGTCCTTTAACTATGATTGTGTGGAAAATAGAAGTATATACTGGTTAATACCCCAAGTACTTAGAGCTCTCTCTTCCCTGCAACTTGAGGTTATCTTAGCAATATTGAACTTTTTGCTACTACTTTACTCTAAAACTCAACATGGCATCCTTAGGACTCTAGACGAATGTGAAAGTGATGTATGATATATGGTATTGTAAAGTGTCTGGATAGTGATGTTTAGAGAAACCATTTTTTACCTCACCTTGTATTGTGTGTTCCAAAAAGCCCCATTGTGAACAACTGTTTTTGTGTACTTTGAAAGCAGAGTGCCTATCAAAGGAGAGAGATTCTTGCCAACAAGCCAATAACTAGTATTCCAGGTTTCTAGCAGTAGAAGATGAATGTGCCATATGACCACAAGTGGATTTTATTTTAAAATTATTGTTCTACATCTAAGAACCAAGAGGAACAGTTGAAATATTACATACATATGCCTGTTCTCATTGGTGACATCAATGTCAGTTTGAAACAAGCTAATTTAAAAGAAGTGCATACTCCCAACTTTCTCTACTTTTCATAACCTGGAGTCTTGGAAAGACACCTAAGTGACTTACTGAACATATATTCTATATGAAGCTGTTTTGGCACCCAAATGACTTAGCTATGTTATTTTAAAATATATAAAATAAATCTACATACATCATTGGCATTTCTGTATGTTACGAACAAAGCCCAACAGCAAAAGACAGAAAGAGAAATTCCATTTAAAGTTACTGTAGACATTATCAAATATTTGGGAGTCTACCTGCCAAAACAAACCCAGGAACTATATGAACACAATTACAAAACAATTTTCACACAAATAAAGTCAGATCTAAACAATTGGAAAAACATCAGTTACTCATGAGTAGGCCAAGCTCATATAAAAAAATGAAAATTCTATGTAAATAATTTTACTTATTCAGTGCCATACCAATAAAACTACCAAAAAATTACAATTTAGAGCTAGAAAAAATAATAACAAAATTCATCTGAAAAAACCAAAGGTCCAGAATAGCAAGGAAATTAATGAAAAGAAATGCTATGAAAGGTGACCTAGGCATACCAGATCTTAAATTGTATTATAAAGCAGCAATCATCAAAACTACTTGGTACTGGCAAAGAAAGAATGGTTGATCAGTAGAATAGTTTAGGTACAGAAGACACAGTAGGCAATGACTATAGCAATCTACTGTTTGATAAACCCAAAGACTACAGCTTCTAGGATAAAAACTCACTATCTGACAAAAAACTGCAGGGAAAACTGGAAAATAGTATGGCAAAAACTAGGCATAGACCAACATCCTACACCATATACCAAAATAAAGTCCAAATGGGTATATGCTTTAGATATAAAGACTGATACTAAAAGCAAACTGGGAGAGCAAGGCATAGATTACTTGTCAGATTTGTGGATAAGGGAAGAATTTATGAACAAACAAGAGATAGAGGACATGAAATGCAAAATGTATCATTTTGATTACATTAAACTGATAAGTTTTTATACAAACAAAGCCAATGCAAACAAGAGTGGGAAGGAAGCAAAAAGATGAGAAAATTTTTATAACCAGTGTCTCTGATAAAGGCCTCATTTCTAAAATATATAGGGAACTGAGTCAAATTTATAAAAATACAAGTCATTCCCCAATTGATAAATGGTCAAAGTATATGATCAAGCAATTTTCAGATGAAGAAATTAAAGCTATATATAGTCATACAAAAAGATGCTCTAAATCACTATTGATTAGAGGAATGAAAATCACAACAACTCTGAGATACCACATCACAACTATCAGATTGGCTAACATGACAAAATGATAAATGTTGGAGAAGATTGGGAAAATTAGAACAATAATGCATTGTTGATGGAGTTGTGAACTGATCTGATCATTCGGAGAGCAATTTGGAATTATGCCAAATTATCCCAAAGGACTATAAAACTGTGCATATCCTTTGATCCAACAATATCACTCCTAGCTCTGTATCCCAAAAAGATCATCCAAGTGGGAAAAGGACCTGCATGAATTTATAGCAGCTTTTTGTGGTGGCCAAGAATTGGAAATTGAGTGGCAGTCAATCAATTAGGGAATGGCTGAGCAAGTTATGGTATATAAATGTAACAGAATTCTATTGAGCTATAAGAAATGAGGAAGGAGACATCAGAAAAACCTTGAAAGACTTATATGAACTTATGCTGAGTGAAATGAGCAGAACCAAGAGAACATTATACACAGTAACAAGCACATTGTATGATGTCTGACTTTGGTAGACTTAGCTGCTCTCAACAATGTAAGGATCTAAGAGAACTCCAAAGGACTTAAGATGGAAAATGCTATCCACATCCAGAGAAAGAACTTTGGAATCTGAATGCAGATTCATACAGAAGCATACTATTTGATCTCTTTTCCCTTTGTTGTTTTGTTTTGTTTCTTCTTTTTCTTTGTCCTCCCATTAGTTCTAATTCTTCTTTACATTATAATTAATCTGAAAATGTGTTTAATATGAATGGATAAGTAGAGCCTATATTAGATTGCATGCCATCTTGGGGAGGGGGGAAGGGAAGGGTAAATGGAAGAATGGGGAGAAAATTTGAAACTCAAAATCTTATGGAAGTGAATGTTGAAAACTAAAAATAAATTAATTAATTTTTAAAAACAAAAGAAAAGCAATTCCAAAATTGCATAAACTGCTTGAATAAAAAGGAAAATAAGGGACATTACCAAATTCCAACAATGATATAAAAATGGTCCTGATACTAAAACAAAAGAGATTCATAGTAATTAAACATACTCAGGTATTTTTCATAAGACCTATAGTATTTTTCCATAGACAAAAGATTTTTGTTTCTGAAGAGACAGGAAGTTAAAACATAATTTTATGCAAAGATGTACTGTGCCAGAAATTTCCTTTCTGACAGTTCCATTTGTTGCCAAGGTCCTTTTACTATTTCCATATAACCATACTGATTTCTTTGAGCTCTTCAATAATTTATTCTGTGTTTAAGCATAACATCACAGAAAAACAAATATTCCAACTCAATTGATTATATCTGTGCCCAGAAGATCACTTCTTGAAATAAAATTCTTTATTAATTAAATCCATGGTCTAGTGTTCTCCCAAATTCAGGACTTCTTTGGACCAGGTCTGATCTGACCCTGGGGGTACCCTAAAAGGCCAGTTTCTCTTCAGCTCCTTATCCCCTAATCCAGAGTTTACATTGGAAAAAAACTCCAAATATAACATATTTAACTCCTGTCAAGGATCTGAGACAATGAATTCATCTTGTGGACAGCCTTGTTTACTTAGACCTAAGTGAGAATTGCCATTTAGCTGCCATTTCTTCTCTTAACAGGGGGACTTTGGATCATGTCCACACTGTCTATGTGGAGGTGCTAACAGAAACTATGCCAAGGCTTCCTACTCTGTCACCTCATCAAGTTGAATGGGTAACCCACACTTTGCCATGCAAGAGTCCAAGATGATATAGGTATTCCCAGTACACAGCACAATACCAGGTATATTATGGGTGCTTAATAAATACTTGGTTCATTATCACACACTCACTATACACACATTCAAAACATTCATACACATATCTCTCTATCTGTAAGTGTGTGCAGAGCCAAAGAGGCCTGGTTCAGGACTCAGATATTAAATCCTAATAGTGGACTTTGATATAAGAGCTCTTTCAGATGTGACTTTTTTGTTATCTCCTGAGTTCTTTGTTATGGGTTACACTTATAAGGATGTTCCTTGAGTTCTGAGATCAATAGGCCATACCCCAAGATTTTAGCTATTAAGAACTAAAATATTTGATTCAGCACTCAGGTATCTTTGGGTGGTCAACTATAAAAGTGATGTCTTTTGAGGATTTTAGCTTTGGCTTTGAAGTTTGCTCTCAATTGTATCCTTTTATGACTGCAGCTGCATTAACAGGTACCTGAGGCCTAGATCAAAGGTTTTACCCTAAGACTTTAGTCTCCTAGATAATAAATCCTTACCAAATTATCTATTCTGTGCTACTTCCAGGATACAATATACTAAGGTAATGATAAGAAAACTGGAGTCCCCTTACTTTGTCTCTTTTGCTCTAAAAAACCTTGTACTAAGAATCAATAAATGGAGTTCATGGTCCTTCCTTGCACTACCCACATGGCCCGGACACTTCTTATTCACATATCTGGTCAGGCTTAAGTGCTGGACACTGAGCATAAGTGTAAATATGCATGTATGTATGTATATACACATATATGAATATGTATACACATAGACATGTACATAGACACACATATATACTGAAGTTTCACTCTAATGCTTCCACAGTGACCTCCTTATAGGCATGCACTTGTTTTTAATGTGGTAAATAGACATTTTTGTCACTAACTGCTTTCCTGGATCAATACTATACCATATAGCAATATGAGGGAAAGCCTCAGACTGGCATGTCTTCCCATACATTCTAGAAGAACTTAGCATTTAAATTGCCTTACAATTTTCCTTTCTAACATAAAAAGGTTGGTGGCCCCTCTGGCCCACGCTCACAACACATTGGCAGATGAAACCAAACAGATTAGAACACTGGATTAAATTAAATTAAACACAAGAGTTTATTAAACTTCCATCTTCTATATAGTAAGCACCAGTTTCCAGGCAGAGATATATAGTACCATCTCTTTGAGCTTTTATGTCCTCAGCTTAAAAAAGGTGACTAAATGATTAGGAGGCATGATGGGAAATGTGGGGGGCATGAGAGCTCAATTCCACTGACTGAGAAAGGGGTATCTGAGCCACTGCAATAAAAATAAATAAATAAATAAATTTGAGGTATCAGATTGACTCAGGACAGATGGTCACAGTACATTGGGAGATGTCATATATTTGTTTTCTTTTCTAAAACATTTTTTTTATTTTTATAACAAATAGAATAAGCATTTTTATATACATAGTAGAATAGAAAAAGGGGATTGTATATAAAACTGCAAGCTTTTGTTGTCTGTTATATAGCTAGCTGTCTTTTCTTTCAAACTATATAATCTCATGAATGTGTATGTAACATTCAAAGCTATCCTATTTATCTGCTTTCCTACTGTTCTTTTCTCTTCATTTAAAACAATGATGCCTTAAGGATCTTCTCCCCTTCCCCCACTCCTTTTCCTTTCTTTTCTTCCTTTTTGGTTTATTATTTGACTACCCAACATGATTCATTTTCTTAGGTTTTCTAGGAGGACCCAGAAAACATGTGAGGATAAAATAGAGCAACAGACAAAAATGGAAAAGATCTAGTGGATAGGATATTGGACTTGGAGCAAAGAAGATCTGAGTTGTCCTGTATAAGGAAGTAAAGATGGAGAAAGAAAGAAAAGATGGAAAGAGCAGTTGGAGTAGACCAAGTAAACACAGGGGAGGTAGCAGAAACAACACCAACACACTCTTGCAGACACTGAATGATCAAATTTCAAGATGTCTGAAAAGAGAAAAGATAGAAAATAGGAAACACGTGGGAAAATTATAGTTTGTCATTACTATTAAAATAAGTGACTGAGAAACTATCAGTGATGCTGAACCCAACACCTACTTTCCCATATATACAAAGTTTTTATAAGAATAACACACACATTCATACACACATGTATGTATGTGAATATGTATGTATATAATCATAAGATTCTAGGAAAGATGCAACTGCAGAGATAATTTTGATGACACTCTGATTATTAATATCATGTGAAGCATGAATACAGATAAGAGTTTATTGTTATAGAAGACATCCAATGCAGGGTCCAAGTGGCAGTGGGATGGTCGATAGATGGTGAATTCCTTTGGATGCATGTGTTTATGAATGGTGCTGAAACGATTGCATCAAACCTCAGAACACTGTAGAGTCTACAAATTGAGATCTGTGGTCAATATAAAGAGTTTAACAAAAT
This sequence comes from Petaurus breviceps papuanus, assembly GCF_028583685.1. Lineage (NCBI taxonomy): Eukaryota > Metazoa > Chordata > Mammalia > Diprotodontia > Petauridae > Petaurus > Petaurus breviceps. Next base: position 26,590,057 of record NW_027185903.1, read on the forward strand.
TCTCTCCATGGGAAAAAATATGGATGAAAAATGTCTATTGTATATAACGATAGGGAGACAGACAGACACTAGGATCAACAGCTCAGAGAGCTGCTTTATCAGTACATATATCTTGGATATATGTTGCAAAAGAAAAATTTGCTATATCCAGAATTAAAGAGGAATACAAGAGCTTTTAATGACCCCAAACTTCTCTTTTAAAAAAAAAATACCCATATCTATAGGACAAAAATACTTCTAGTAATATCACAAAATGGTCACAATCTCCAAAGAATCAAATTTGTAGGACATCCAAAGAATATTTAGCACTTAAACCAGAACTTGGCACAATGTTTGACATATAGTAAGCATTTAATAAATGTTAATTGCTTGGTTTGATTACCAGAGATCAATGGTGGGCATAAATGCATCACATTTTCAACAAAGATCTCTCCTTAAGTAGTGGTAGAGATGTCAGAGATGGATTACTGGAAGAGGGGGACGGACTAGACAATTATTTATAGCAAAGAATAACATGTCATTTTGTTTTGGTAGCCACATAATGTCAAGATACCTAGGGAAAGGTCTCCACTATCCTTGGGGGATCCCCATGGAGGCTATATAGGGGACCATAGTCTGGAGTCGCACAGAATGAGGTAGGCATAGGCTACAGTTTGCATCCTAGAAGGAATACCTCCATCAATAAATTTAGAGATTTGTGGAAGTATCAAAGGATCCTGGGCATGGGCTATGATAATAATATTTGGAGCTGAAATTTTGAGAGGTTTGTAAACTTCTCTAAATTACTTGCATTACTTCCTTGTATTCTCAAAATATCTCTATAAGGTAGCTACTATATCTAAAATTATATGGTAAAATAGATGAAAAAAATTCTCCATATGTAACTGGGCTTTTCACATCATGAGAGTCTCTATCTTTCTGTCTTTGTATATGTTTTTTATGTCTAGATCTATACATCTATATCTCTCTACAGCTATCTGTGGATATGTAGCTATGTACTTATGTCTATAGATAGATATACCTGCACACACACCCACACATATATCCTGAAATGCGTGTGTACACTCATATATGTGTAGAATATGTATGCATACACAACATAGTATAGGCCATGTAAGTATTTAATTTGATTAATCTAATCTTAACATGTAATTAATTATAGAGGGTTTCCCAAAAGCCTTATTATAGTTTTAAGGATTTGGGGATACCCTGTATACATGTATATATGTTTGTAAGTGTGTGTATATATACATACATACATACATATATATGTATATACATATATTTGTGAACATATATGTGTTATATGTGTATATATTTGTGTGTTGTGGTATATGCAGATCTGATTTTATTGGTATAGAGAACTCCTTGATAAGGAAGTTCTATGTATCAGGGTAGATTAGCAGTAATTCTACAATTGGTAATGTCAAAGAGATACCTGTTGCTGTCAGAAGTTAAATAACTTGCCAGGGTCACACGGTAATATGCATCAGAGATGGGACTTAAACTAAAGTCTTTATGACTCTGAGATTGGCTTTCTATATTGTGTGCATGCACCTGTATGCTTACATTATATACGGTTGTATATTCTGCTTAAGATACAGTCTTAACACATTATGGAAATAGACTTGAGGTCCACAGATATTTATATATTAGTATTGAAACTGAGACTACCAACTCATTTCACATAGGTCAACAAATGCCCTTAACATAATAACTTTTGACTGTTACTGCCATTTGTTAGATCCAAAGCAATCCCCTGGAAATGAGAGTCTTTATTTTCTATTACTTATTCCTGTAGCTAGGCAGACCTTTTCTGCTTTGTGTATTCATAGGAAATGTGATATATTATTTGATTTTTTAACCACCGAAGTTATATTCTCAAAGAACTGATAATAACATTTATCAAATCTCCAGCATCTCTTAAAAGGGGGTTGTTGACAATCATATCCATTATGAGAAAGATACACATAATTTAAAAATACACAATAGAATTAAAATGAAGTTTTTCTACAGGCAAAATCATGTCTTTTTACCATGTAACCAATCCCTGTCAGTAAGTCAGGCACTTTTTAAAACTCTTTTGACTCTTTTAGGACTCCAATCCTACAATGAATTCTAAACTGCTTGAAATTAAGATTCATAAATCTTGGTGTGGCCAGGTAGCACAGTGAGTAAGAGCACCAGCCCCAGAGTCGGGATGACCTGGGATTGAATCCGGGCTCAGACACTTAGCACCCACACAGAAAAACCTGGCCATGTAACCTTGAGCAAGTTATTTAACCCCTTATTGCTTAAGAAAAAAAATTCATAAAGCTAGCCTCACTCCATGCTTCTATATTTATTAAGCAATCTTTTTTTCTATGATAAAAAAAGACTACAAAGTAGCAAAAGAAAGTGTGTCCATGACATATTGGGAAGAATGCTAGGAGGGATGCTAATGGTCCTAAGGCTTCCCCAGTTCTGCTACAACTCACACGGTCTCCCAGCTGTCGTATGCCTCCAGATGAAAATGTTAGGTCATTTTAACAACTATTAACATGAGCATTCCAGTTGCCATGCCACCAGAATATGACTTCAATCAGCAGACCAGGCATTTTAGGGGCTACTCAGCCTGTGAAAATTAGTAAGAGACTTTTCTCCCATTTTACCCAAGGGGTTTTTCATAACCATTCCCAAGCTTGAAGTAGAAATAGACAAGTGAGTTTCATAAATAAGTAGTTTTCCTTTCACCACACCAAGGCTGCACCACACAGAAGGCTATGTTCATATAACCAACAGGATCCTTGTTCTAGAGCAGGAAGAGACAGTAAAGATCATCTAGGACATCCCTCACTTTTTTTTTTCAAATGAAGAATCAAAGATCCAGAAAGGTCAAATGGCCTTATCCCTCTCATAGCTAGTTAACAGACATGACAGAGCTAGGAGTCAGATTTCCTCACTCTTAGTTAATAACTCAGAACTGTGGTATCAATCTCAAATAGAAACAGGAATGCTTAACTGTATATATAAGGATTCCTTTGGGTTTATATTGAGAAATCCATGTGTTAACATTATCTATGTTTTATTATATTTCTCCACTAAGGAATGTTAAGTGTTGCATGCCACTAAAACAGTGTATTTGATGCTTCAGCCCTAGAAGAAAGAGTATATGCTCAAAATAAGAGATTTCCCTATATATTCATTTGTAAAAAACTTCAATATGTTCAGTACTGTATAGAAACTGAAACAGTAGACCTCTTGTAGGAGAATAAAATATTATTGCAACATGCAACAATATTAACATTCAGCATTTTTATAGACTTTTATAATTTACAAAGTGCTTTGCATATGTATTCAAGCCTCACAATAACCCTGTGAGGTAAAGAAAATACATTTGTGGTATATATGGGTTCTGACCTTGGGCAACATCATGAAGTAATAAAATAATACATTTACACTTGACTCTAAGTCTTAGAAAATGCTCTCATTACTCTAAGGTAGTTGGTATATTTTATCTTCTTTTTGTAGATAAGTGAACTGAAACTTATGCTCTAGGAAAAGTATACATGAATTGTTTCAGATCAAACACCATAGATTTGAAAGGACTGAAATCTAAATTACTCTGTCCTGTCTCTCTAGCTTTCAAGTCCTCTGTTTTTAATTTATTCATTCACCATTTACTAAGAGGAAAACTTTGCATAGTAGACAGAGTGATGGACTTGGAGATTTAGATTTAGATTTAAATTTTGCCTCTGACACATATTAACTGTGTGGCCCTGGGCAAAATCTGTAATCTCTCTGGGCCTCAATTTCCTCCTCTGTAAAATGAAGGGGATAGACTCAGTGACCCCTAAGGTACCTTATACATCTATGATCTTATGAAAACTGTGCCTCTCCCTCTGTACTATACCTCATGGAATTATAGGATATAATATTTAGAGGAAATCTCAGAAGTCACCTAATCTAGCCTTTCACCCAATTAAGGTACACTACATGAAATGCTCATCAAATCTGAGGATTCCATAAATCAAAGACTAATCACTTACACAATGAATGGTAGAAAGATTCAAAAAAAATTTTAATGATATAATGTAAGAAAGATCTGTTAAAATTAGAGCTAATAAAAAAATGGAATGGACTGGTTCAGGAGGTAGTGGATCTGATGGCATGCTATAGTCAGGTTAAGCCATCTCTGGAGATCTGATTTCAAAATTTTCAGTTGGAACATTTTCACCTCAGAAATCAGCAAATGCTAAAAATCAGGATTTGGACTTGATTCATTGTTTTGTTGATTGTCTAGACTTAAGAAAATGATGGAGAAAATGTGAATAACGTAGATTAAACATAAAAGTCTGTATTGTGCACCAATTTTTTTTGGAAAGCAAGTTATTAAACATTTATCAGCATATTCCTAGGCCCTTCTCACTAAAGGTCTTCAAATAGAGACCGAATGATTTCTACTCAGGCTCAGTTTGGAATAGATGATTTCTGGGGGTACATTTCAACTTGGAGATTCTATCAACATGCAAAAATGCACATCAGTGTAAAGGTTATCCAATCTCTTTGAAAATATATCCAGTTATGGGGAAACTTACTCTGTCACACAGCAGCCATTTCAATTTTTGGTACTTTCTAATTATTTGAAAACTCTTAACTATACTGAGCTAAAAATCTACTTCCATATAACATATACTTATTAGCCTTCTGATTATCTGGTCTCTGAACTCAGGAAGAATAAATGAACTCTCTCATCCATGGGACAGCCCATTTGTTATTTAAAGACTATTATCATGTCTGCCTTTAGATTCTTCCATGGTTCCTCCAACTGTTACACATTTCTTTCAACATCATAATTACTTTTCATTTTTTATAAATTTATTTATTTATTTTTAGTTTTCAACATTCACTTCAATAAGGTTTAAGTTTTCTCTGCATCCCTTCCCTCTCACTTCTCTCCCTTCTCCCCTCCCCAAAGTATGCATTCTGATACAGGCCCTACAGATGCAAAACATGTTTTCACATTAGTCATATTGTGTAGAAGAATTAGAACAAAAGGGAGGAAACATGAGAAAGAAAAACAAAACAAAAAAGAAAACAAATAGTAAGCTTCGATCTGCATTCAGACTCTATATTTCTCTGGATATGGATGGAATTTTCCATCAGCGGTTTTTTGGAGTTGTTTTAGGTCCTTAAATTACTGAGAAGAACTACATTTATCAAAGTCAGTCATCATATAACATGGCTGTTACTATATACAATGTTCTCCTGATTCTGTCTCCTTGGAGGAAATCTCATAAATGAGATCAGTACATATAAATATTTCCAGGTTTTTCTGAAGTCCACCTGTTCATTTATTGTAGCACAACAATATTCCATTACATTCTATTACCACACCTTGTTCAGTCATTCCCCAATTGATGGGCATAGCAACAATTTCTAGTTCTTGGTCACCACAAAAAGAGTTGCTATAAATATTTTTGTACAGGGTGAGTTTAATATGAAGGGATGATATCTAAAAAATAAAATTAAGAGGTGAGAGAGGAATATATGGGGAGAAGGGGAAAGGGAAAGATAAAATAGGCTAAATTATCTCACCTAAAAGAGCCAAGAGAAAGCTGTTACAATGAAAGGGAAGAGCAGGAAGGTGAAAGGTAATGGGTCAACCTTACTCTCATTGGATTTGACTTAAGGAGGATATAAGCAATAACAGACTCAATTGGATATCTTACCCTACAGGAAAACAGGGGGAGGGGAGGGGATAAGATGGGGGAGGATAGAAGGGAGGGAAAATTGGGGGAGAGGGTAGTTAGAAGCAAATACCTTTTCAAAGGGATAGGGTCAAAGGAGAAAATAGAAAAATTGGGGGCCAGATAGGATAGAGAGAAATACAGTTAGTCTTTCAAAATATAAATACTATGGAAAAGTTTTGTGTAACTACACATGTACAATCTATATTGAATTGCTTATCTTCCCAGTGGGGGTGTGGATGAGGGTGAGAGGGAAGAAGGGAAAAAATCTGGAACTCAAAGTTTTAAAAGCAAATGTTTAAAAAATGTTTGTTTCTTTTTACAAGCAACTGGGAAATAAGATAAAAGCACTGGGGATATAAATAAAATACAAAATAAATAAATAAACATCTCAAGAAGGGTTTTAGAAAGTCAGATTAGAGAGGTAGAAGAAAAATCAAACAATTCCTTTAAAAATACAATTGACAAAATGGGAAAAAAGTACATTGTATAAAACAACTACTTAAACAGTAGAATTTGTCAAATGGAAAATGAGGTTTTATCCAATGAGATATTTCACTTTGCCTTCTTTTTTTTCATATGTTTAGATTTGTTTTATGTATGGAAATGTATATTGATTTCTCATAAATTCATTAGCTTCCATTTGCTCCAATTTAATTTTGAATAAATTATGATCTTCAGTGAGCTTTTGAAATTCCTTTTCCTTTTGGCCAATTCTGCTTTTTAAGGCAATCTTCTCCACATTGGCTTTTTGGACCTCTTTTGCCTTTTGAGTTATTCTATATATTTTTTTTGGTCTTTATTAATTTGTTTACTTTTAGTTTACAAGATTCATTACCACAATTCCTTGAGTTTCAAATTTTCTCGCCATCCCCCCTTCTGCACATACAATCAAGTATAGTATCTGTAAATAATTTCACATTAGGCATTATTCAGGCTATAAAGAAGGATTTTATCAGATGTAATGAAGAATTGGAAAGAGGAAACAAAACCAAATAAGAAAAAGAAAAAAGGCAGGTAGTTTGCTTCAATCTGGGTTCAAACTCATGTCTTTCTCTGGATGTAAACATTGTCTCCATCATGAGTCTTTTGGGGTTGACTTATGACTCTGGATTGCTGAGAAGAGTCCAGTTTATCAAAGTTGGTCATCACACACACGTTGTTTCCGTAATTGTGTAAAATTCCTCTTGGCTCTACTCTTCTCACTCAGCATCAGATCATATAAAGCCTCCCCAGGTAAATATGAAGTCCATCTGCTCCTAGTTTCTTATTGCACAATAGTATTCCATAACATGCATATACCACAACTTGTTCTGCCATTCCCCAATTTATGGGCACCCCCTTAATTTCCAATTCTTTGCCACCACAAAATGAGCTCCTATAAATATTTTTGTACATATGGGTCTTTTCCCCACTCATAAGATCTCTTTGGGATACAATCCTAGAAGTTGTATTGCTGGGTCAAAGGGTATGACATTATTTATAGCCCTTTGGGCATAATTCCAGATTGCTTTCCAGAATGGTTGGATCAGTTCACAACACCACCAGCACTGCATTAGTGTTCCAATTTGTCCACATTCTCTCCGGCATTTGTCATTTTCCTGTTTTGTCATCTTAGCCAATCTGACTGGTGAGATGTGGTACCTCAGAGTTGTTTTGATTTGCATTTCTCTAATCAATAGTGATTCAGAGCATTTTTTCATATGTTTATAGATATCTTTAATTTCTTCCTCTGAAAACTGCATGTTCATATTCTTTGACCATTTATCAATTGGGGAATGACTTGTATTCTTATAGATATGACTCAATTCTCTGTATATTTAGAAATGAGTCCTTTATCAGTGACATAAGTTGTAAAAATTCTTTCCCAATTTTCCACTTCCCTCCTGTAGCAGCAAGCACCCCAAGCACGTCCTCAGGGTTTGCTACCCATACAGGTTCTTGGATCTGCTTTGTTAAAGGAAAGCAACTCAAAATGGGTTAACAAGCTTACTTTAATCAGTCAGACATGTATCATTTACCTTGTTCAGGGGAAAAAGGTCAGCACCCCAAACTTCAAAATATACAGACAGAATTATCAAGACATTAACAGATCAAGTAGACAGCTTTCCAAACTGTCCAACCATTACATCCATACCCAGTCAACATCTGGGTTTCCACATCTGGGTTTTTCAAAGCCGGGGGACTCTCAACAACGGCTTCCCAGAATTCAGATCAAATCACAGAACACTTCTCAAAGTGAGTCCCAAAACAAAGCTACACATCAGGGCTTATATAGCCTTCTCCTGGCTCAGAGAATGTAGCAACCTTATTGACCCACTGGCCAATCAAAAAGTATCTACTGAAAAACAAGCCTCCCTCCCCAGGCTTCTGGTGCACTTTAGCCTAGGGGCAGGGAAGATCTTCCAAATTTGCATTCCCATTACACCTCCTAATCCTGGTTACATTGGCTTTGTTTGTACAGAAGCTTTTCAATTTAATGAAATAAAAATTATCCATATTGCATTTTATAATGCCCTCTAATTCTTGTTTGGTCATAAAGTCTTCCCCTCTCCACAAATCTGACAGGTAAACTATTCCTTGCTTTCTCAGATTGCTTAGAGTATCAGCCTTTACACCTAGATCCTGCACCCATTTAGATAATGGTCTACACCCAGTTTCTGTCATACTATATTCCAGTTTTTCCAGCAGTTTTTGCCAAATTGTGAGTTCTTATCCCAAAAGCTGGGGTCTTGGGTTTTATCAAACAGTAGATTATTGTAGTCATTGACTGCTGAGTCTCATTTACCCTAACTATTCCATTGATCTACTATTCTATTCCTCAGCCAGTACCAAGTAGTTTTGAGGACTGCTGCTTTATAGTACAGATTAAAATCTGGTATGGCTAATCCATCATACCTAGCATTTCTTTTCATTAATTCTCTTGATATTCTGGACCTTTTGTTCTTACAAATGAATTTTGTTACTATATTTTCTAGCTCTATGAGGTAGTTTTTTGGTCAATTGATTGGTATGGCACTAAATATATAATTTAATTTAGGTAAAATTGTCATTTTTATTATATTAGCTTGATACAGCCATGAGCAATTGATATCTTTACAATTAGTTACATCTGAAATTATTTGTGTGAAAAGTGATTTGTAGTTGTGGTCATACAGGTCTTGGGTTAGTTTTGGAAGGTAGATGCCCAAATATTTTATAGTGTATAAAGGAACTTTAAATGGGTTTTCTCTTTCTATCTCTTGCTGTTAAATTTCAATAGATATATACAGGAATGCCAAAGATTTATGTGGGTTTATTTTATATCTTGCAACTTTGATAAATTTATTTATTGTCTCAAGTAGAGTTTACTTGATTTTCTAGGATTCTCTAAGTATATCAATATATCATCTGTAAAGAGTTATAGCTTGGTCTCTTCTTTGCCTAACTTGATTCTTTTGATTTCTTTTTCTTCTCTAATTGCTACCGCTAACATTTCTAGTACCAGATTGAATAAGAGGGGTGATAGTGGACATCCTTGTTTCACCCCTGATCTTATTGGAAATGCTTCTAGATTCTCCCCATTACACATAATACTTGCTAATGGCTTTAAGGATATGTTAACTATTATTTTAATGAAGGCTCCATTTAATCCTATTCTTTCTAGTGTTTTCAATAGGAATGGATGTGGTATTTTGTCAAAAGCCTTTCCTGCATCTATTGAGATAACCATGTGGTTTTTGCTAGTTTTATTGTTGATATGATTGATTATACTGATGGTTTTCCCAATATTAAAACATCCTTGCATTCCTGGAATAAAATCTACATGATCAAAGTGTATTATTCATGTGATAAGTTGCTGTAGTCTTTTTGCTAATATTTTATTTAACATTTTTTGCATCTTTATTCATGAGGGAGATTGGTCTATAATTTTCTTTCTCTGTTTTATCTCTTCCTGATTTAGGTATCAGTACCATATTTGTGTCATAAAAAGAATTTGGTAGGACTCCACTAATTTTCCTGAATAGTTTGTAGGGTACTGGAATCAATTGTTCTTTAAATGTTTGATAGAATTCACTAGTAAATCGATCTGGCCCTGGAAATTTTTTTCCTAGGGAGTTCACTGATGACTTATTCAATTTCTTTTTCTGAGATGGGGTTATTTAAGTAATATACTTTCTCTTCAATTAATTTGTGCAATTTACATTTTTTGAAATATTCATCCATTTCACTAAGAGTGTCAAATTTATGTGCACACAATTGGGCAAAATAATTCCTAATTATTGTTTTAATTTCCACTTCATTGGTGGTAGGTTCACCCATTTCATTTTTGATACTCATAATTTGGTTCTTTTTTTTAATCATATTGACTAAGGGTCTATTATTTTATTGTTTTTTTTTTCATAAAACCAGCTCTTAGTTTTATTTATTAATTCAATAGTTTTCTTACTTTCAATTTTATTAATCTCTCCTTTGGTTTTCAGTATTTCTAATTTACTAATTTAATTGGGGATTTTCAATTTGTTTTTTCCTAGCTTTTTCAATTGCATGCCCAATTCATTTATTTCCCTTTTCTCTAATTTATTCATGTATGCACTCAGGGATTAAAACTTCCCCTTAGAACCGCCTTTGCTGCATCCCACAAATTTTGGTGTGTTGTCTCGTTATTGTCATTCTCTTGAATGAAATTACTGATTGTTTCTATGATATATCTTTTGACCCACTCATTATTTAGGATTGAATTGTTAGTTTCCAATTAGTTTTAGTCAGTCTTTCCATGGCCCTTTATTGCATATGATTATTATTGCATTATGATCTGAGAATGATGCATTTATGATTTGTGCCTTTCTGCACTAAATTGAGAGTTTTTTGTCCTAGTACATGGTCAATTTTTGTGTATGTTCCATGTACTGCTGAGAAGAAGGTGTAATCCTTTTTCTTCCCATTCAGTTTTCTCCAGAGATCTATCATACCTACCCTCTCTAAAATTCTATTCACCTCCTTAAGTTCTTTCTTGTTTATTTTGAGGTTGGATTTATCAAGTTCAGAGAGGGGCAGATTAAGGTCCCCTGCTAGTATACTTTTGCTATCTATTTCTTCCTCTAATTACCTTACCTTCTCCTCTAGGAACTTGGATGCTATGCCACTTGGTGCATATATGTTAAGCAATGATATTGCTTCATTTTCAATAGTGCAGGGTATAGTTTCCTTCTTTATCTGTTTTAGTTAGATCAATTTTTGCTTTTGCATTATTTGAGATAAGGATTACTACCCTTGCTTTTTTTACTTCAGCTGAGACCTGATATATTTTGCTCCAGCTTTTTACCTTTACCCTGTGTGTATCCCTCTGTTTCAGATGTGTTTCTTATAAATAGCACATTGTTAGATTATGATTTTTAATCCATTCCAATATCCACCTCTGTTTTATGGGAGAATTCATTCCATTCACTGTTATGATTATTATATGTTTCTTTCCCTCCATCCTATTCCCTCCCCTGTTAATGCTTATATTTTTTCTCCCCTTCTCCCTTTCCCTCTTTAATGGTTTTCCTTTTGACCACCACCTCCCTCAGTAATCCCTTATGAGCCCATCTCCCTTTTCCTCCCCTTACTCCTTACTTCTTGCCTCCCTACCAACCATGCCCCCTCCTTTCATAGCCCTTTCTCCCTCCTACTGCCTGTAGGATATTTTTATACTTAATGAAGTATGTTATTTCTTCTTCACACCAAGAGTGACAGGAACAAATCTCATGCAAAGCTCCTCTCCCTCCCCTCTTTCCCTCTAATATGATACATTTTGTGTCTCTTCTCCATAGAGTGCTATACTTAACTGGTTATTATTCCCTCCTTGCACCAGAACCAATGAGGAAAAAGCTCATATAATACTCATCTCCCTCCCTTCTTTTCCTCTGCTATATTGTTTTTATGCCTCTTTGTGTGGCATAATTTATTCTTTGCCACTTCATTCATTCCTCTTCTTCCATTGCAGTCCCTTTATAGCCCTTAATAAGATTTTTTTAAATCGTCATTTTGTGTAATTTATACTAATTCACTCTACTTGTCTATAAACAGTTTGCTCTTATCAAATAACAGTGTGTGTGTGTGTGTGTTTTACTTGTTTACCTTTCTATGTCACTCTTGCATCTCATAATTGAAGGTTGAATTTTCCATTGAGCTCTAGCTTTTTCATCAGGAAGGTCTGGAAATCTGTTATATTGTTAAATGACCATCTCTTTGCCTGGAAGAATATGCTTAGTCTCACTGAGTAGGTGATCCATGATTGTAACCCAAGTTCTTTTGCCTTGCTGAAAATTGTATTCCACTGCCTCTGATCTTTCAGTGTAGAGGCTGCCAAATCCTGTGAAATCCTCACTGTGGTTCCTCAATATTTCAATTGTTTCTTTCTGGCCACTTGAAGTATTTCCTCTTTTACCTGGTAGCTCTGGAGTTTGGCCACAACATTTCGAGGACTTTTCAGTTTGGGATCTCTTTCAGTAGGTGTCCAGTGGATTCTCTCAATTTCTATTTTACCCTCAGGTTGTAGTATCTCAGGGCAGTTTTCCTTGATGAGCTCTTGGAGAATATTGTACAGGCTCATTTTTTCATCATGATTTTCTGGTAGGCCTATGATTCTCAGATTATCTCTCCTGTATCTGTTTTCCAGGTCAGTTATTTTTCCATTGAAATATTTTACCTCTTTTTCTAATTTTCATTCTTGTTGTTTTGCTTGACTAATTCTTGGTTCTTCATAGAGTTATTTGTTTCACTTTGGTTGATTCTATTTTTTAACGAATAATTTTCCTTGGTTAGTTTTTGGAGCTACTCTTCCATATCATACACTTTTCTTTTTAAGGAGCTGTTTTCTTCATTATAATGTTCTTCTAATTCTGCAATTTTGATTTCAAGAGAATTATTCATTTTGTCTTCTATCTCATTTGGTTTTCAAAGTTCCTTTTGAGCTCCTGCAGGAGAGCTTTCTGTGTTTGGGACCCATTCCCTGTTGATGTTTCATCTGTGGGTGTGGAGTCCACATTGTCTCCCTCTGAGTTTGGTTCCTCCCTCTGATGATAGTAGGACTCCAGAGTCTTTGTAGTCTGCTTTCTCGCCATTTTGAGGCAGGGTCCTAGCCATGCCCTTCCTCTAGGGTTCCCAAGCCTTTATTGTTGAGGATTTTGCCCTGGGGTAATAGTTACTATGTTTTATGGGGGGAGGGAGGCTGGAACAAGCAGAGTTCCCTCTACCATCCTGGTCCTTGGAGGTCCTGATAGGGGCTTATTTTTTTTTAAATTTCTGGGCTATGAAGTGCTAGTCACGGGAGTATTTCCTGTCCCGGACAGGGCCCTGTATTTAGTTCTTACTTTGCTCTTTCTAGTCCCAGTGCTTTGGTGAAAGGCCTGGTAGTGGCCCTTGTGCTTGGTGGGACAACTCGTCCCCCTTGTTGATCAGGCTTCTGCACGCTGCACCTTCCCAGACTGCCTCTGTGCACCATGCCTTTGTTTCCCAACCTGCCTCTCATTAGTCTATATTTTTAAGGTATTATTTTCTTCAGTATTTTGGGGGGTCTCCTTTAGCAGGCTGTTGACTAATTTTTCTTATTTTCCTGCATCATTCTCATTTCTCTTCCCAATTTTTCCTCTACTTCTCTTACTTGATTTTCAAAATCTTTCTTCAGCTCCTATGTGGCCGGTGATCAGTTCCTATTTTCTTTGGAGGCTTTTGATGCAGGAGTTTTGACTTTGCTGTCTTCTTCTGGTCCTATGTTTTAATCATCTTTGACCCCAAAAAGCAATTTTATAATTTGTTTCTGCTTTCTCTATTTGCTCATCTTGCCAGCCAATTGTTTGATTGTTGAGCTCTTTGCCACAGTAGAACTCTCCTTCCAGAGTGGAGAGTGCTGTGTCCAAGATTTCTGGGATTTTGTGCAGTTGTTGTTAGAGTTTTTTCTAAGCACCTGTCTCAGAACTGTGAGGAGGACTGCCTCTCCATAGTCTCAACAAGCTCTGCCATGCCAGTGCTCCTCACCCCAGGACCGCCACCCAAGACTGTGACCCAGATACAAGCAAAGCAAAGCAAGAGAATCTTGCCTCAGTGCCAGCAAACAGAGTCCTCTAATTTCCCTCTAGAGAGTCATTTGGTCCCCCCCACACACACATAATTTGTAGGCTAGAGCTCAGGAGGAAGTTGCCACAGCAGCAACTGCAGAAGCTACCACCTCTGCCACCTCAGGAGCAGGGGCCAGACCCCTCTTCTCTCACCCAAGATCAACAGAGTTCCCCCATTGACCTTTTACTTTCTTTTTGACATTTATGGATTGAGAAGACTGGAAACGACCACAGCTGCCAGTGATTCAGTCCCTTGAAGTCTGCTCCAGCCAGTGTATGCTGCAGGTCTGTGCCCACACAGCCCATGGTAGACTGTGTTCCACTCCCAGCCTGGTGAGATAGACCCTTCCAGTCAGCCTACCAGACTTAACTTAAGACACTTAACACTTACTAGCCATGTGACCTTGGGCAAGTCACTTAACCCCAATTGCCCTGTCCTCCAAAAAAAAAAAAAAACCAGCTACTCAGAGTCCTGTTGAGAGAATCAAAAGGACCTTCTCATAAGTGAACCTCCTCACACAACCCCCCCTCCAAAGAAAAATGTCCCAGAATATATAACAAAGACTTGGTCCTTGATTAGCTCAGAGCCAGAGGGCATGCAATCTACTTGACTCAGCACAGTTGTTAATTATCAGGGTTCAAAGGAGGTTAATCCTTCAGATGTTTATAATTTAGCCTGAGCCTAGGAAACTGAACTCTGGGCAGGAATCCCACTTTGCTTTTGCTTACAGTGGAGAAAAAGGGAAGGGAAAGGAAAGTAAGGGAAGAGAGATTAGAGGACAGGGGGAGGGGGAAAAAGTAGAGGAGATGAGAAGAGGGGAGGGGAAGGGAAAGGAAGGGAGGGGAAGGGAGAGGAAGGGAGGAGAAAGAGAAGATGAATTGAGGATGTAGGAAGTATAAGTGATATTATGCCTAGTTTAGAAATAGTGACATAGAGTTTCATAGATTTTTTTTTATTTGTCCAAGATCATGCAAATAGAATGTGGCAGTGCTAGAATAAGGGCTCCATTATTCTGACTTCAAATTTGGAATTCTTTTGACTCTACTATAGTTGTTGAAAAACTTACATAGTAGATATGGAAGATAATACCAGGCTGAGCTACACATAAAGATAATAATCTTTATAACTTACTACATGATATAACATTTAAAAATAATCCTAATTGATACATGAATATTATGACCATCCTAATTGATGCATGAAACAGTTAATAATTTTTTTATTCATTAATTGTTTACTGTTACAAAATACTGGGCTAAACACTAGAGGGATAGTTTCTCCTATCAAAGGGTTCATATTTTAACAAGAGGAGACAATACATATAGGAGAGTTCAGCTCAGATGAAGAATTTCCATGGTCCTTAGGGTACAACATCAGAGCAAACAGTAGTACACCTCGTTTAATGTCATCTACACAGATAACACAATATACATTCCAGACACTGAACCTTTTAACAAGGTTAATGACTTTAGTGTCAAGAACTTTCTTTTCCTAATATTGAGTAAATGTGGGGTTGCTAAGAAGGCAGTGGTTACAGCACTTGCAAAAGCAGTTACTAAAATGTACCTCCACTTTCTTAGAGGAGTGTAATGAAACCAGGCTGGGAAGCAAGGGAAGGAGGCTGGAGGATACTGCTGATCCTGGGGCTCTTGTGTGGGTAACCATTACTGTCCTGTGGCTGTTATTGGTGGTTTTGAGATTGGTGGGCCACTAATACAATACAGAACAATACAACACAATGCAAATCTTCCCTATAAACAAATATGTATTTATTTCATGTCTATAATAGGCAGGCAAAATTACATGAGATTTGATACCTGAATCTGATTCCATTGATAATCTGAATTCTATTCTATTCACATGATAACAACTAGAGATGCTGCTTTTCAGTTTCTACTTTCCCTGCATTGAACCTCAGTATGGATAAGCATGCCACTTCTAGGGATGTCAGAATGATGTGCCTAATCATTAACTCCATCCCTATTCTAAGTGAGGCTGTCTGAACATTTACGATCTATTATCTCCTCCTTGGAAAAATAGGAGCTGGCATTTGAGTGATCAAAGATTGATTGGGGGTGGGGACAGTAACTGGCAACATCTTACCATGTAACAAAGCTATCCAAGAGAAAGCAAAATCTCAACCCCTGAGCTTCCTCTCCCCTCAGTGCAAGAAACAAGTGATAGAATGAGACAAATATCTGTGTAAATGAAATAACAAACTCTAAAAACGGATAAATAAAAAGCCTGTATCTACACTAGATATAAAATTTTCAGTCACAATGGTACCGCATATATATACCCTGTATGGCTAAGGTTGAAAGGAAATCAAAAGGGGAAATTGACCAGGAAGCTAGCATTTGAAGAGAACTTTTTATCTTGTGTTGGTGCTCTTTTTTTACATCGTTATCACTTCCAAAGAGGTACGTACACACACACACACACACACACACACACACACACACACACACTAACCCACCTTTGTGAAAAAGCAATGCAGGAAATCTGCACCTTGGTCATGAATGCCAATGCATACCTCATCCCACACCTATAGTCCACTGTCTCTCTGCCAAGAATGGGAAAGAAAGCTTCACCATCATTTGAAGAGGATTTTCTTGAAGCTGATTTCACTAAGTGGTAGAGAGTAGGTGGGGGAGTTCACTTAAAGGTGGAAGGTAGCTCTGGTCAGGCAAATGTAATATCCTGAAAGGGAAGAAGAAAGAGAGAGTTGGAAAAGGGAAGGAAGAGGTAAGAAATGGCTCTGTATAACATTAGAACCTAATGAACCTCACATTGCCTGTGGGCAAAGTATCCATGACCTATTTTGGCATCCCAGGTTACATGGGGAGCACATGGGGAGAAGACACCTGGAAATGCACTAACAGAGACAAAGTCAGGGTCAGGCTGTCCTAGAGGCCTATCCAGGTATATGCCCAGAAATTTGTACAGGAAGCTGCACTTTTTTTCTAAATGGGGGAGGACAATAGAAACCTATTTATCTCTAGAAGTTTTCTCAAGAAACTTGGCAATAACAGCTTGTAGTTGAGTTGCTTTGTTACAATTTTCCAGATAGGATGAAAAGAGCCCTTAGAAAGTAAAACCATGAAAAAAAAAACTTGACACTCAGGGCTTGTCTTCTTGAATAAGTCTCAAAAGTGACTACTTATCAGCAGTGTGTATGTAGATAAAGTGTTAGAACTGTAGTAAGGGAGATCTGGGTTCAATACCCATCTCTGACACTTACTAGCTCTAAGACCTGGGCAATGATGCAGTCAACAACTTTTATTAAGTGTTTGCTATGCACCGGGCAAAAAAGAAAGACAAATTCTCTGACCTCATTTTCCTCATCTGGAAAATGGAGACAATTCCTCTATCATCTCTCTGGAAAAGTTTTTGAGGAATTCAAATGGCACAATATGTTAAGCACTTTGGAAACTTTAATTCTATACTCATTTGTGGTTGTGGTTGTTTAAAGAATATCAACAAGGTTCACTGATCCAAACTTTCCTTTTATTTGCCTACATTAACCCATTATCAATTATTAAAACCTGAAGATAAATTATTTTATCATATTACTTTCCATTATGAGAACACAGAGAGTAGGGCCCTTTGGAAACTGACACAAGCTTGGACAATGAGTTGTAATGGAAATAGGGAAAGGGATGCAGTAAGTCTGTAGTAGCAGAGGTAAAAGTGGATGTTCTTAGAGGCAATGTGCACTCAGAGAGGAAATTTTATGAGATGGGTGAAGAGCATTGCAAGGGACTATGGGAAGACTGGGAAAAAAATTCCTGTTTCACTTGGGCCTAACTGGATTTGCCTTATCCCTTGAACCAATAACTTGTACACTGATTCCAACTCACATCAGCTTTTGTTGTTCTTGAATCATGTCCCTATTTGGGGTTTTCTTGGCAGATACTGACATGGTTTGACATTTCCTTCTCCAATTCATTTTACATATGAGGAACTGAAGCAAATTGGATTAAGTGACTTTTTCAGAGTCTTGCAGCTAATAAGTGTCTGAGACCAGATTTGAACATAGGAAAAGAGTCTTTTTTATTTTGGGCAGACATTCCATCCAGTCCAAATTCTAGCTGCCCTTCATATCAGCTAGCCTACAGCACAATCCCTAGCTATCTTTCTGGGAAGCTAGGTGGCTCAGTGTATAAAATGACAGGCCTGAAGTCAGGAAGATTACTCTTCCTGAGTTCCAATCTGGTCTAAGACACTTACTATTTGTGGGAACCTGGGCAAGTTACTTAACCCTGTTTGCCTCAGTTTCCTCATCTACACAATAAGTTGGGAAAGGAAATGGTAAACCACTCCAATAACTTTGCAAAGAAAACCACAGAAGAGTTCACAAATAATTGTACACTACTGAAAAATGACTAAAGAAAAACACTTTTCTGGAAATTAACATGCAACAAGTTCTCCAATCTGTTTTTAGCCTACTAGGATAGAAGTAGAAACATAAAAATCTTGCAGAAAGCATGCTCTGCTTAATAAAATGTCTCATGATCCAACATTTTCCAGGGGTCACTTGAGTACCAAACTGTATCTGGCAAGTCACATCTCTCTGTGTCTTTTTTCCTACTCATGCCATCTCCCTTTAGAAACAATCACATTCCATTAAAAAATGCAGAACTTCTGCATACAGTTGTTTCACTAGCATCTGAAAATCTAATTCTTTTTACTTTTATCCTAAACATATTTTACTTTCTTTCTCTGATTCCTTGCTGCATCTTATTTATCCACTAATACTAGAGAGCAGTGGCCTCAAAAACCTCAATCCTAGACTTTTCCTGAGCATTTTTTGATTGGAGATCAATTTATTAGAAAACTTATTTTACATCTGTCAACATTAAACTTCATTTCAGTTTTGTAATGCATAATTCCATGAGGAAATTCAGGTCTCAGGGTAGCTGCTGTTCTTCCTCATAAATTGTTTTATCTTTGGGTAGGGTATAATCAGCTTTGATAGCTTTATTGTTGGAAAAATTGCCGGTAGGGACAACAAATATCCCTTAGCATTTCAGATCAATTGAAAATCCAAGGTGCTGTTGATTACTTCAATGAAAAAGATACTAAACTCCAGAATTATGAATAGGTTTAGAAGCCCTATTCTTAGTTTAGGAACTTAATTCAAATTAGTATTTATTGAGTACATCAAAGGCCCAATATAAGGATGTGGTCTTTGATCTCCTTTCTCTCTATATTCTCTCTATCTCCTTTCTCTTTTACTCTCTCTGTGTCTCTCTCCTTTTTTTCTGCCTCTTTCTCCCTTCCTTTTCTATCATTGATTATCTCTTTGTCTCCTTCCCAGCTCTCTTTTTGTATAATGAAAAATATAGACTTTAAGTAAATCTACATATCTATGTGTATATTACATATGTACATAAAGCTATGTAGAGATCTATATTTATGCATGTTGAATTAATATGCAAATTTTATGTTGTCTTTAAAAGACCCCATTGTATGTTAATATTCCTATATTTTCACTTAAAGCTAACACCTTATTACCTACTAGATACTTAGTTCATACATGTTTTAGGGGAACATCAACATAACCTTCTCTTCTATTTCTACCAGGACAAGTCTTGCAGAATTGATAAAAATGAGGTCTGTCTGACTAGATAGATGGAAAAGGTTATGACTTAAAGTGAAGTAAGACGTTTTTAACCCCTGTATGGTAAATACACCCAGAATGAATCTGGTGATTCTAAGGGCTGGTTTAATTTTGAATAGAGAAATCTGGTGATTTTTTTCAAGATTGTAAAAGAGAGGCTCTTAACCTGAGGTCCATATTTACAGGAAGGGAAAGTACATGAGTAGATTTCAGCAGTTCCAGAAACTTGGATAGGAAAAAATTACATATTTCTTTCAATATAATTGGTTTACTTTGTAATCTTTTTTTTTCTTAAATTTTGTACGTTTTAAAACATTCTCTGAAAAGCAGCCCATAAACTTTACTAGGCTATCAAAGGGAGCCTTGACACATGCACATACAAAGTTAAAAAAAAAACAAAAACCTTTCCTCCAAGGTTACCTTCCATCTACTCTGTATTTATCTTGTATGTTATGACTCATACATATTGTCTCCCTCATTGAAATATAAGTTCCTTCAGGGGAAGAATGACTGCTTTTGCTGTTTTCTTTGTATGTCTAGCACTTAACACAGTGACCAAAACTTAGTAATCATTTAAGGTTTTTTGAATGACAGAATGATTAAAAAATTTCTTGACCTGGCTTCTGACTTCAGGGTTCCCACAAAATGTTATCTGACCACATCTCCTTTTCTAGAAAATGTGTGTGGGAGCAGCTAGGTGGCACCGTGAGTAAAGCACCGGCCCTGGGTCAGGAGTTCAGTTCCGGCCTTAGACACTTAACACACACACACACACACACACACATACACACACACACACACACACACAGAACCTAGCCGTGTAACCTTGGGCAAGTTACTTAACCCCAATTTCCCTCCAAAAGGCAAAAAACAAAACAAAACAAAACAAAAAAAGAAAATGTGTGTGGATGGATATTTAAGGTGTACTATAACTAAATACATACTAGATTTTTATTTCCTCAATTCAGTTTTCCTTTTACTCACATAATTCATTAAACATTTTTTCATGCCTAAAGAATTCATCACACAGTAGCTAGCCTACTGGTGTGGCATAGGTTGATAAGTCATGGATTTGTTGCCATCTGTATGATTGATGGAAGTACTCCCAATGATAATGATGATAATGATAGTATCTGGAATTTCTATAGCACATGAAGATTTACTAACTGTGTTAAATATATTATTCTATTTGGGCCTGTGGAATCAGGGATGCAGACCTATCTTTTTCATTATACTTCAAGAGATCTTGATATTATTTCAAAGGATGATGTTTAGGCTTGATACTGATATCATTAGGGATTAGGATAAAATTTCTTTCCATGGGAAACATTCATACTTCTAGGTAGAATCATGGAAAGCTGCTGATCATTTTTTTGTTATCAATTTTGTGTGAATTTTTTCCCAAAATATTCTAAGAAAATATCTCTCTTTCTTGCTTGGCTATTGAGTCTTACAAACTCTATTTTGTAAGCCTTAATTTTTTTTCAACTTTGTATGCTTTCGTTCATCTCCTACTTTTGTATCTTAGTTTTCTGGCTAATTTAGTACAACCCTCATTTGATTGTTTTCTTTTATTCTCAAAAAAATGATAAATTATTCTTCTATAGTCAGCTAAAATAAAGAGTAGGACTATAGTACTCAGTGTGCCTGGAATTTATCTTTTCTCTTTCTCAAGAAATAACAGTTTCTTGATTTAGCTGAAACAACAGAGTTCTGAGTTCATTCTTCTTTTAAAAATATTTTGATTACTTCAGCATGATTAGTTCACTTTGTAATTCTATGTATTTCATTTTGTGCATTTAAAATATTATTTTGAGAAGGGATTTCATAAAACATTTATTATTCTGAGGTTTTATAATGTTTTAAAGAATTCCTTGACAATAAAAAAGATTAAGAACCTGTTTTTAATGGTCTCTAAAGTTCCTTCTGTCTCCAAATTTTACTCAATCAAAAATTCAGTTTTTCCTATACTCCACAAAGAGGAAGTAAGATAATCCACAGAGGAAAACCAAATGGATGAAGGATACATTTTACATATCTGAAAAAAGACCAGTTTGTATGAATCTCATTGAGTCAATCCATGAGTATTATAATAGTGAGGGACTTTAATCTTCCCCTCTCAGAACTAAATAAATATAACCAAAATAAATAAATAAGAAGGAAAGTGACAAGAATTATAGATAAACTAGATATGATAAATATCTGGAAAGAATTGAAAGGGACTAGAAAAGAATAAACCTTTTTTCTTAGTGGTTCATGGAAACTTTGCAAAGACTGACCATGTATTAGAGCAGAAAAATTTTATAGTTAAAAGTAGAAAAGTAGAAATATTAAAAGCATCACTTTCAGATCACAATGCAATAAAATTATATTTAATAAGGGACCATGCAAACATAAATTAAAAGCTAATTGGAGACTAAACAAACTAATCTTAAAGAATGAGTGGGTTAAAGAACAAATCATAGAAATATTCAACACTTTCATTAAAAAGAATGACAATAATGAGACAACATACTAAAACCTATGGGATACAACAAAAGCAGTAATCAGAGAAAATTTTATATATCTAAATATTTACATAAAATAGAGAACACACATAGATTTTGTTTAAGCACCATAGAGGAACCTTGATGTGAGCCCAGAATGAAACACGTGTAGGTTATCTGGTTGAATAGGTTTTGTGGGGCTGTATAACCCATGTAAATGATGCCAAACTGCAGCTGCAAAAGCTCCTTTATTCAATGACAACATTCTCTGAGTGATGCTATATAGCTGAAAATCATGGAACATCATAGCTTCAGAAAAATCACACCTCTGGGAGACCCCAAGGCAGAGGGAAGTTTTTCTACTGGGCATAAGTAGGCTACAGCATAGTACTAAGGATGACTTGTGAATGAGAAATTGTGAAGGACTTCTTCAAGGACAAGTATGGACAAATAAGGAGATAGATCAATTATATAACAAGAGCTAAGCTTAAGAAGTGGGTACCTCCAAAGAAGAAAAAAAGAATGCCCCCAGGGCCATGCACAAGAATCACAATAAGGTACTGATGGTTTGAAATGTACACTAGAGGACTCTATCCATATTTCAAAGTAAAACACATACCATTTACTCACTCTGACCCTTTTAGGGAATGAAATGGTCTGTGTACAGTCAATCAGAGAGTTATTTTGGGGGAAGTTTCAGCACACCTTCATGACAGATCTTATATAAATAAATGAAAGATGTCATCGTGAAAACGATTTCAAACTTAGCCATAATGGAAATAAGGTTGACAGTGCTATGCATACTAGGAGAATTATTAGAAAAAGAGTAATCACCGTATGAGTATAAATCTTCATTAAAACATAGCACAACACTTCTAGTGCCATGAGGTCAGTGGGGGAAGTAGGGAATTCTAACTGGCATTGAACATTTTCCTGCCTTTCAAAACATGCCCAGAAAAGCTTAAGTGTATCACTCAGTCTAAGTATATAAAGTCAATAAAATTCATCCGTCTTTTGTTGGTTCCTTCTATTTTCAAAATACAAACAGAAACTATCCTCTTGTGCAAGGATCTAAAAAGCTGTAATTATATTTTTACAGAGGAATATACTACAGCAGTACATGCTGTCTGTTTTTTCCATAACATAGAAAAGGAGAAGATCTGGAGGAATGGGTCTGATGCTGTTCAGGGAAGGCAAGAAACAAGCATCTATTAAATGTCATTTATTATGACAGGAACTATTCTAAGTTCTCTATAAATATTGTTCCATTTTATCCTCACAACAACCCAGGTTATGGAACAAGTAGGTGCTATTATCTCAATTTTACAAGTGAGGAAACTGAGGCAAACAGAAGGGGTGGGTGTTTGTTTAAAGGAGTTGCCCAGGGTCACATAGCTAGTAAGTGTCTGAGTCTGGAATTGAACTCAGTTCATTATCCATTATATCACATTGCTCCTGCAGGAAGCTCATACCAAAATGGAGCCTACAGTTCTGGGGAGCCTTCCAATAGGTGACTGTGGCCTGGGCCAACAGAAGTCTACTGAAACTCCAACCAGAGGCAAGCCCACCATTTTACTGCTCATTCCCAAACCTAGGTTTGGAATTTGCAAAACTCAAAAAAGGGCAGTGATCAAACTTTGACCTGGAGGAGACTGCTTTGTTTGTACTCAAAGCTAGCAAGACACCAGCCATAGAAGACTCTGAAATTCTTGAATATCATAGAACTTATTATCATGAGAAAACAATAGCTGAAACCAAAAGATTACAAACAAGGACTATGCAGAAGCAAGACATTTCTTCCAGAAAAGTACAGTTTTGCCCTAATACAAATTCCAAAGTCAAAAAGTAAGAATAGAAGAATAAGCAAGCAAATAAAAGAAGAAAAATACTACAACAGAGATAATGGCCAAGTGACAGTAATGATCAATACAAAAACCCAAAAGGGAATGATTTCAAAATATCTACAAGCAAAGAATAAATAAAAAAAATTCACAAAGCTCTTCAACTAGCATTGCTGGAAGAATTCAACCAAGAATTTAAAAATTATTTAATAAATGGATGCTAGACGAAATAATTTTAAAAATGAATGAGGGTTATGTTGGAAAAAAATTGGAAAGAGAATTAATGACATAAAAAATTGCCCTGCCTTACCCCTTCCAAAAAGCAAAAAAAAATGCAGAATTTGGAATATGATAACAAAAATGATGAAAGATATGAGCTGACCTCATTGAATAACTTTCCTAGTGATCTGCATATTATCCTACAGGAAGAAAAAAAAAACTGAGATAGAGGGCATTCCTTCTGAGAATGCCAGATCTGAGTGGAAGTTTTATAATATAAACAAGGAATCAAGAGAAAATAGAAAAACTAGTTAGAAACCATAAAATATTAAATAGGGGTGAAGCTTTTGCATTCTATTAGAGGAAGATGATAACATAAGTCTCTTTAGAACTCTCTTACTTTCAGGGATCATAGAGGCAACCAAATAAGGTTTGGGAGTCATTTTGTCATGTTTTGATTATATTAAGGCATTCTTCTATTCATTGGCTTTTTGGACCTCTTTTGCCTTTTGGGTTTGTCTATTTTTAAGGTGTTATTCTCTTCAGCATTTTGGGGGGGTGTCTCTTTTAGCAAACTGTGGAGTCGTTTTTCATAATTTTCTTGCATCACTCTTACTTCTCTACCAATTTTTCCTCTACTTTTCTTACTTGATTTTCAAAATCCTTTGTGAGCTCTTCCATAGTCTGAGACCAATTCACATTTTTTTTTTTTGGAGGCTTTGGATTTAGGAGCTTTGACTTTGTTTCTTCTAGTTATATGTTTTGATCTTCCTTGTTACCAAAGTAAGATTCTATGGTCTGATTTTCTCCCACTATTTTTTTAATTTTCTCAGTAAATTACTTAATTCTTAGCACTTTGTTAAGGTAGGACTCTGCTTCCAGAGTGGAGAGTGCATTGTCCCAAGCATCAGGGGTTTTGCACAGTTGTTTTCAGAGACATTTTTAGGGACCTGTAAATTTTTAGTTCTTCCAAGTTTGTATGATGAAAAGAGGGGTGTTTACTCCTTTCCTGCCCTTTTCTCTGGTCCATGAGTGATCAGAAGCACTCTTTTCTGCCTTGTAACTTTGAGGAGGATTCTCTATCCACTGCCACTACAAGCTCTGCTACACCAGTGCTCCTCCTAAACCCAGGATGGCCACCCAGGACTGCAACTCAGATCCAAGCAAGAACCTGCCTCAGCACCAGGAAAAGATATCCCTGCAATCTCCTTCAACACAGCTGCTGCTGCCACTGCTGCTGCCACGACCACCACCACCCTGGGGCTAGGACTGGACAGACCACACTCTTCTCTCAACCAGGTCCCACAGATTTTTTCTACTGACCTTCTAAATTGTCTTTGGCATTTGTGGGTTGAGAAGTCTGGAAACCACCACAGCTGCCAGTGATTCTATCCCCTGAGGCCTACTCTGGGTTTGCTGGAGCCCAGTCTGTGTTGGTACAGCCCATGCTAGACTGCATTCTTCTCTCAGACTGGTGCAACAGACCAATCCTGTCAACCTTCTAGGTTGTCTTAGGCTGGAAATTTGTTTCACTCTGTCATTTTGTGGGTTCTGCTGCTTTAGAATTTCTTTAGAGTCATTTTTTACCGGTATTTGGAGGGGCTTGGAGGAGTACTCAAGGAAGTCCCTGCTTTTACTCTGTCATCTTGGCTCTGTCTCCTCTCCCCCCAGTTATTTTTAGAGTAGAAAGAAAAGGGCAGGGAAAAGGATATACTAGGAAAATGATGTCAAACTAAAATAGAAATGGGGGTAACTGAAACATATGTAAAGATCACTAAGGGTCACATACTGATTTCAAAAGCACATTAATATTAATGCAGTATCTTGGTTTTATTTCACTTTTATTTTATTAACTATTTTCCAATTATAATTTAGTTTCAACCCACTGTGGTGAGTGTTGTGGGCCTGCTAGTATACTAGGAGTTTGGTACCTCTGCACTAGGGTAAATGAGAGAGGAAGGATGGGGGGAATTATATTGCATGATTTGGTTGATGAAGTAGATTATTTAAACACGTAGGAAGGGATGACAGTTGAATCTCACTGTCTTCTGAACAGTTCAAAGGAAGAAAGAATTCACAGAAATGTACCACTCCATAGAGAGCAGGGGCAGAACAAGGGTCCTCCTGGGACAATTGGAGAAGATGTGAAGAAAAGTAGGAGGATAAGGTTGAGTCCCTGGGAGGAGCAAACAGCTCCAGTCCAGGTCCTAGGGCAGCTGAAACAACACGGAGCAAGCCTTGGCATGAGCTGGGTTGGAGGTCTACTGACCCCAGTCACAAGAAATTTTACCTCCAGGACAGTGATGGTTGTTGGGTGTCTGAGCCTGGGAAGATTGAGGGAACCTCTGCTGACAAGGAACATCAGAGCCAGCTGGGCTGTGGAGACACAGGAGGGGCAAAAAGGAACCAGCACACACTTGGCAAGTTCAGAAGCCGTGGGGCAGGGACACCACTGGCTATGGCACTTACAGGAAGCTGTAGGGCTTGGTTCTAGTTCTAGGGAATAGGGGAGAACTGAAGGAGGATCTGAGGTCAGAGGCACTACTCCAGGACTAGAAGTGATTATAAAAACTAAATTACTGCAAATTAAAAAAAAACCAACCAGGTGAAAGATAAAGATCCAACCAAAGAGAGGTACCATGGGAATTGAGAAGGCCAGGGTTCACCTTCAGAGGAGGACAATGAAGCAAAGAAACCATCTTCTAAACCAAAATATAATATCAAATGATCACCTGCTCAAAAAGAATTCATAGAAGATCATAAAAGACTTTTAAAAGTCAAATGATATTGAGGAAAAAACAAATAAATAAGAACAATCCAAGAAAAACAAGAAGATTATGAAAAGAAAGTCAGCCAATTAGAAAAGGAGATCCAGAATCTTAAGGAAGAAAATGGATGCTTGCAAATCAGAATTGGGCAAGAGAAAGCCAGTGAAGTTATAAGAGATCAAGAAATAATAAAATGAAATATATATTATGAAAAAATAGAAGACAATATGAAAAATCTCATAAGACAAATAACTAATCTGGAGAAGAGATAAAGAAGAGAAAACATAAGAATAAACAGACTACCTGAAAGCTATGATCAAAAAAATAATTCTGATACTATAATACAAGAAATAATTAAAGAAAATTGTCCTGGAGCATTAGAACAAGAGGGGAAAAGTAGAAATAGAAAAAAATCCACCAATCACCACCTGAAAGAGATCCAATGAGGAAAACTCATAGGAATATTATAGTCAAATTTTAAAAACCTCAGCTCAAGGATAAAATATTACAAGCAACAAGAAAAATAAATAAATATGGCAGTGCCACAATTAGAATCACACAAGATCTGGCAGTGGTGAAACTAAATTCTGTAGGTCTTGGAACACTGTATGTCAAAGAGCAAAAGAACTGGGGTTCCAGTCAAAAATATCATACCCAGGAAAGCTAAGCATGATCCTGAATGAAAATAAGTGGACATTAAATGAATTATCAAATTTTCAGGACTCTATTAAAAAAAAGAAAGAAATGAGAATTTAATAGAAGATTTGATGTACAAGAGCCAAGAGAAATACAAGACACATACCAAAGACTAATTACAAAGGATTCAATAAGGACAGACTTCACCTTTTATGTATGTAAAATGTATATCTAAGATTGTTATTAGTAATTGGGTTGTTCGTAAGAAAAATTGGGGTAGAACTGAGTTTGATATGACTTTAAAAATAAAACAATTTAGACACAGCTAAAAAGAGTAATTATCTTATACAAATAAGGTACAAGAGAAAGAATCAACACAGAGGAATTAGATGGGGGAGGAGGGCTGTTCTGGAAACCTACTTTCATCAGGAATGGGTTCAAGAGGGAACAATACATGCATATCTAGAAGAATATAAAAGTCTCTTAAATTCAGAAAGAAATAAAATGTTAAGGAGATGGGGGAAGGGGATAACAGAGGGATCTCTAGAAGGGAGGGTGAGGGAATAGGTTAAAGGAGGGTAAAAAGGGGTGTTTAGATATATGGGAATGGAAGGATAAGGGAGATATCCTTGGAGGGAGAGTAGATTAAGTAATAAGAGAGTAAGGTAGAAGTAAAGTAGTCAGGAGGGATGGGAAGTGAGAGACATGCACAAACATAAAAACAGAGATCAGGAGTAGAATTTGGTACAGAAAGCATATGTATATGTATATATGTGCGTGTGCTTCTACATATCTATGTCTATACATAAATATGCCACTGCTTAATTGTAGGATGGGAGGGAAAGGGGGGAGGGAACAAAGTAAAAAACGTACAACAGAGAACAAAAGAAAACTAACAAGGAAACAAAGTTGGGCAGCTCTAAACATAATGAATAGTATTTATTATATCACCTTCCTGAAATGGAAATTTCTTGCAATATGTTTTGAGTCTTCTCTTATTTTCTACTGTGCACATGACATGTTTGTTTTTTCTTTCCTTATTTTGTATTTAAGTTTCAATATGTAAGCTTATTTTTCTTTTTCTTTCTTATCATCTATTTAAGTTTCAGGAAAAAAAAAAAAGGAAGAAAGAAAAATTGTCCTGAAGTGTTAAAACAAAAGGGGAAAGTAGAAACTGAAAAAAAAACACATTTGTCTCCACCTGAAAGAGATGTTCAAAGGAAAACCTACAGGAATATCATAGCCAAATTCTGAAAGCCCCGGGTTAAAAAAGAAAGATTATGAGCAACAAGAAAAATAATTCAAATATGGTGGAGCCACAATTAGAATTACATGACACCTAGCAGCAGCTAGCTAAAGGTTGTAGGGCTTAGAACAATATGTATTAAAGAGCAAAAGAACTGGGCTTATGGCTAAAAATATCATACCCAGCAAAGTTAAGTATAATCCTGAATTATAATTTTTTAAAAGGAACATTCAGTGAAATGATAGATTTTCAGGATTTTATTTCAAAAAAGACCAGAAATAAATACAAATTTTGACACACAGATCCAAGAGAAATATAACATAAACATCCAAGACTAATTACAAGGGACTCAATAAAGACAAATTGTTTACTTTTTCATATATAAAAATGATAACTGTATGTCTAAGATGATCATTAGTAATTGGGTAGTTAAAAAAAAGAGTTGGGTAAAGCTGAGTATGATGTGATTCTAAAAAGCAAAATGATAATAGGAAAAGCTAAAAAATATAATCTCATACAATTTAGGGGCAAAATGAAGAATTGAAAAAGAGGAATTAGATGGGGATGGCAAGGTTGGATATTTCTGGAACCTTACTTTCACTGGGAATGGATAAAGACAAAACTATATACATTATACATATATATATATTTAGAAGAGTGTGAAAATCTTAATTCATAAAGAAATAAGAGGGTAAGGGAATAGGGTGGAGGGAGAGGATGGGGGATTCTTGGAGAGGGGCTAGGTTAAGGAGTAGAAGGGCAAGATAGAAGGAAAACAGAAAGGAGTAAGAAAGGATAAGAATAGGGTGAGAAGGATAGTGAGGAAAATAGTAATGAAGAAAATATACAAGTAATTATAGTTTAGAATGTGAATGGGATGAATTTATGGAAACTGATATATTAAGAATCTGAATTCAACAATATGTTGCTTTTAGAAAATGCTATAAAAAGTGAGAGATACACACAAAAATAAAACAAGGATCAGGAGCAGAATTTATTATACAGAAAAGTAGGAATAGTAATTATGATCTCAAGCAAAGTTAAATCTAAAATTAGTTTTAATCAAAAGAAGAGAAATAGGAAACCACACCATTTGTCAACCATATAAATCAATAGTTTTATATGATATAAAACAACTAGACAGTAAAAAAAAATGAGACTATACCTGCCAAAACAAACAGAAATTATATGAAAATAAATACAAAGTACATTTTATAAAAAGTTAGATCTAAATAATTGAAATAATATTTACCCTGCATGGGTAGGAAAAGCTAATATAATTTTGAAAATGACTATTTTACCTAACTAATCTTTTTAGTAATACTATTCCAACTAAAACACTTAAAATTATCTTAGTGAGTTAAAAAAAATAACAGGGTTCATTTGGAAGAGCAGAAGGTCAAGAACTGCAAGGAAATCAGAGGGAAAAAATGTGAAGGAACTAGATTCAGTAGTATTATTAAGCCTTATTATAAGTTGAGGGCAATGTTGACGTATATAATGGATAATTTTATAAAATTTATGTAACCAAAAAGAGAGGAGGAAAATAGAGCAGAAAAATTGGAGGAAAAAACTCTCATAGACAATCTTCCAGATAGAATGTGATTGGGACAGAATATTGTGGTGTAGGAACTGATGAGCTGGTGGATTTAGAAAAATATGGAAAGACTTGGGTTTATGAAGGAAGTCCAGTATCACTAGATCACAAGAGATGCAGATGGAGGCAAAATGTAAGAAGACTGGAAAGGTAGGAACAAGGTTGTGAAGAGCTTTAAAAATCAGACAAAAGATGTTAATGCTGGCTGTTATAGAAAGCCACTGAAATTAACAGAATAGTGGAGGTGACATGTTAAGACTTACATTTAAAATGGATTGTTTTGATAACTAAGGCAAGGATGGACTGGAGTGAAGAGAAATGTGAGACAGAAAGACCAAATAGCAAGCTATTACAATAATCCAACCAGGAAGTGATGATGGCCTGCACCAGAGTGGTAGCAATATCAGAGCAGATGAAGTGAGTATATAAGAGATGTTGAAAAAGTAGAATGTACAGATTTAGTGATACATTAGAAAAGGAAGGGGGTAAGGGAGAAAGACACGAGAAAGAGAGAATTGTTGAGGATGATACCTAGGTTGTGAGCCTGAATGACCAGAAAGATGGTGGTATCCTCAATATTAAAGAAGTTAGAAAGATGGTAGGTCTGTGGGAAAAAAGAGATCAGAGAAAGAGGAAAAGGACCAGGGGAAAAATACCAAAATATTTATATCAGCTCTTTATTTGGTAGCAAAGAAACGGAATCAAAAGGAATGCTCATTAATTGGGGAAATGATGAAAAATTATGTTATACGAATGTAATGGAATATCATATCACAAGAAATTCTGAAGGAGACAGTTTCAGAAAAAACCTGGGAATGCATGGATGAAATTGATAGAGGGGATGTGAGCAGAAAGAGAACAACTTACACAAAAACAATACTGAAAAGACAAATTCAAAACACTTAAAAACTGTTCAATGCTGTTACCCACCATGATTCTCAGGAGGAAACATGCTAACTACTTTCTGAGAGAAAGGTAATGGACTTATGGTGAAGATTGAGACATACACTACACTTTTTTTGTATATGTCCAAGGCAAGACTTTGTTTTACTTGTCAATGTCTATTTCCCATAGGAGCTATATTGTTTTTAATTGAGGAAGTTAGGAGGAACAACATTTTTCATTACTTGAAGAAAAAGTTTTTAAAAATTACATCTTTTAAAAAAAAAAAACTAAAAATAAAAGCTACATAGCACACCCAGCATTTTCTCGGACTGAGGTTGAAGAGGCACACAAAGTATTGAAATCTCCCCTAGGCATGATGCTTTTTTCCCATAAAACAGTACATTAGCACATGCCTGCTACTGCAAAATGCTGCTTTCTTTCCAGGCCTCTGAGGACATCACATTTTTCTATTTCGTTTTTAGAGCTTTATCACTTTGATGGGTTTGGACATTGCAAGGAACAACCATAGGGCTTCCTTAATATCAACAAAAACATTAGCTAGGTACCTCCCTGTACATGGCATCATAGATAAAAAGTGAGCTAGAGATACATGATCTAATCTGTGGGATGTCAGCCAAGTAAGGATAAAAATAATAGAGTAATGCTAAACTTTTCAAGATGAAGGAATTGTGAAAGCACAGTGCCTTGCATATACTAGGGGTTTAATTAAAAATAATATAAGAAACAAAAATTTTCTATTCAAATTACTAGAGTAGTACATTGGATCGTATAGATACTTTAAAGGTTGATATAAAACAGATACTATTTGGGATTGACTCAACATGCCACAAATATTTATTACATATGAACTATCTAACAAATATTTTGCCACTACATTAAAAAAAAAACTTGAAATTAGACATGACTCCTGTCTTTGTGATACAGGTATGACTTACAGTCTAAGAATGACTATGTTACTGTAAGGCTTCTTTACAATAAAAGAATAAAATGCAAACACAGATAACATATAATGATGCATGATGGGTAGTTTAAGAATCTGCAAAACAATAGTATTTGAAGTGGGAGAGACAGAGAGGTCATTACTGACGTTAGGGAGGAGATGTCAAGGGAAGTCTTTATAGAGGAAAAGGCATCTGACAGGGTCTATAAAGGATTGGGGAGAATTCGACAGACAAAAACAGGAAAAGCAACCATTCCAGATCTGGTAAATGATGCAAAAAAAAAAAAAAGAAACAGTTTGATTCCCGAAGAAAGCTACATTCTGGAGAAAGAGAATATGCAAGTTTGATTGAGGCATAAATAGCATGGAGAATACCAATAAAAATAAAGTTCAAAATAAGGCAGTGACAATTGTGAATAGTATTTAATTTTTACCAAAGGAGCTTCAGGTTCACTAAAAGATAAAGAAAGCTACAGGGCCAAATCAAGGTGACAGAATAAGTAGAAGCATTAGAATCTATTTCTTCCAAATCCCTGGACAAAGATCTAGAGAATGAATAAAATTGAATTGTGATGGGGAAAGCAGGGAAGAAATCACAGTGAACCCAAGGTAGCAAAGGGAGACAGAGAGGTCTATATGCATCTGAGTAGGGGCCTGGCTAGGAGCACAACTCAACAGCAATAGTGGAGGAGAGCATTCCAGTACCCAGGCACTGAGAAAACAAGACACCAGAAAGAGATCCCAAGGGATATATGAGCATGTTCTAAGTACAGGAATGGATCTAGGTGGTATATCTATAGTCCAGCACTCAGAACTGGGTCATAGATCCAGAGCAGAGAGATGTAGTCCTGAGGGTAGGTGAACTTTAGGCACAAATTCTGGGAGATAAATAACAAATAGATAAATTGTGGTTCTGATTCATCAATGGAGTACAACCTCCAAGAGAAAAAGGAAGCTAACTGTTAAGTCTCTGCATTTGCAGAGCCTTCCAGCAGGGCGATAATAGCTGAGAACAGTAGCAGTATATTAAAACTTCTAATGAGGGATGGAGCCAAGATGGCAGAGTAGAAGCACAACATTCCCACGGCTCTGGTTTCTACCTTCCCCAATCGATGTAAAAAGGGGACTCTAAATAAACTTTGGAGCTGCAGAACCCACAAAATGACATAGAGAAGCTAATCTCCCATTGAGGACAGCCCGGCAGGCCAGCAGGAATCCAGCACAGCAGCACTCAGGGAGCCGAGCCCAGACCCAATCCAAGGCTTTAGCCCCAGGGCAGGCCATAGTAGCTGCCCACCAGAGGGACTCCAGATCACCAGCAACAGTGGCAGTTTCCAGATTTATCAACACAGAGATGCAAAGGACAAAGTGAGAGGCCAGTGCAGTCTGGACTTTGGGACCAGTAAGTGGAGCATGTGGCTTTTACCCCTGGGGTGAGAAGCCGCTGAGACACCAGCACAGCAAGACAGTGCCATATGGCAGTTTCAACTCTTGGCCTGCAGAGGGGAGGGGGACCAAGCACCAGTCTGAGGGTAATCGGTCTTGCTTTAACCTTCTTGGATCTGGATTGCAGTCTAGGGTGGAGGTCCTGGGGTGTGTGTCCAGCTTGCCAGAACATGTGGAGACCTCAGAAAGGGCACCCATCTAATACCTCTGGCAGCTGAGAAAACCCCAGAATTTGGGATGAAAACTCCTGTCTGGTGGCAGAGTCCTACTGTGGCTAAAAGCCCAAAAGTAAAGTAATTGAGTGGCAAAATGAGCAGGCAAAGGAAACAAAGCAGACAGAAGATTCCAACATTACACTCCTATTTTGGGGACATAAAGGAGAAAAGCTCAGAACAGGAGGAAAACAGTGAAGTCAGAACTCCTGCACCAAAAGCTTCAAAGGAAAATACAAGCTGGTTACAGGCCATAGAGGACCTTAAGAAGCAGATAAGAGAAGTGGAGGAAAAATTGGGAAGAGAAATGAGAACAATGCAAGAAAATTATGAAATGAGAGTCAACAGCCTCACTGAGGAAAATAATAACTTATAAAATAGACTGACCCAAATGGCAAAGGAGGCTCAAAAAGTCAATGAGGAGAAGAATGCCTTAAAAAGCCAAATTTGCCAGATGGAAAAGGAATCTCAAAAGCTCAATGAACAGAATTAGATTGGAGCAAATGGAAGCTAATGACTTTATAAGAAATCAAGATGCTGTTAAACAGATCCAAACAAATGAAAGAATAGAAGGCAATGTGAAATATCTCAAGGGGAAAAAACCACTGACATTGAAAATAGATCCAGGAGAGATAATCTAAAAATTATTGGATGACCTGAAAGCCATGACCAAAGTAAGAACCTAAAAATCATCCTCCAGGAAGTTCTCAAAGAAAACTGCCCTGATATTTTAGTACCAGAGGGCAAAATAGAGGTTGAAAGAATCCACCGATCACCTGCTGAAATAGATCCCAAAAAGAAAACTCCTAGGAATATTATAGCCAGGTTATGGAATTCCCAGATTAAGGACAGAATATTACAAGCAGCCAGGAAGAAACAATTTGAATATTGTGGAAACACAATCAGGATAACCCAGGATCTCACAGCTTCTACACTGAGGGATTGAAGGGCTTGGAATATGATATTCCGGAGGTCAAAGGAGCTGGGATTAAAACCAAGAGTCACCTACCCAGCAAAACTGAGTATCATATTTCAGGGGAAAATATGGTCATTCTGTGGAATAGAAAAGACTTTCAAGCATTTTTGGTGAAAAAAACAGAGTTGAATAGAAAATTTGACATTCAGATACAAGAAGCAAGAGAAGCATGAACTTATCATTCCTACATGGAAAAACAATAATTGTAACTGAAGAAATTTTTCTCAGTAGTTGAAGGGATTATATATATATATATACATATATATATATATATATATATATATATATACACACACACACA
>NW_027185903.1:26625164-26705292 GCF_028583685.1 Petaurus breviceps papuanus
TATATATATATATATATATATATATATATACACACACACACACAGAAAGAGAGAGAGAGACATATGTCTATATATAAAGGTTATTGGGCATATGAATACATATGTGAATGTGTGTATATATGTTTACAGGTATACATAGATAGAGGGCACAGGGCTAATTTAAAAGGGAGGGATGATACTTAAAAGGTGAAATTAAGAGGTGAGAGGAATATAATGAGAGGAGATGGGGAGAGACAGATTGGGGTAAACTATCTCATATAGAAGAAGCAAGGGAAAATGGTTACAATGGAGGGGTAGAATAGGAAGGCAAAAGGGAATGGGTTAACCTTATTCCCATTGAATCTGGCTTGAGGAGGGATTGAAATACACACTAAATAGGGTATCTCACCCTCCAGGAGAATAGGGGGGGAAGGGGATGAGAGGGAGGATGATGGAAGGGAGGGCAGGCTTGGGGGGAGAGAATTTGGAAGCACCCACTTTTGAAAAGGGACAGGATCAAAGTAGAGAATAGAACAAGTGGGAGGTGGGATAGGAGGGAAGGAAATATAGTCAGTCTTTTACAATATATCTACTATGTTATTGTTTTGCATTAGCCACACATGTACAACCTATACTGAACTGCTTATCTTCCCGGTAAGGGTGGGTGACAAGGAAGGGAATGAATCTGGAATTGAAAGTTTTAAAATCAAATATTCAAATATATGTGTGTGTATACTATTATTAATACCATCTTACATGTAATTGGGAAATAAGATATACAGGCACTGAGGCATAGAGATCCACTGGAAAAGTCAAAAGGGATATGGGAGAAAATACGGGAGAGAGTAGATTGGAAGAGGATATCCTGTGGGACTGCTATTTTGTTGCGGTGGGTAGGGGAAAAATGGGGAGAAAATTTGTAACTCAAAATCTGGTGGAAACGAATGACGTAAATCAGAAATTAATAAAGCATTAAAAAAACAACTCCTAATGAGAATTCAAAAGTCTAAAACCAGAGTCAAGAACTTGTAGAATTCAGATTAGTGCAGCAGTAAACAGATTGATCACTACGTCACACCACTTTGGGAGCACTGAAAGCTTGCAAACTGCTAGCTGGAGCTCTGAAAGCAGAAGAAAGAAATGAGAATAGACCCTCAGAGCAGACAATATCCCATCCCAAAATATGCAGAGAACCAAAAATAAATATCCCAATCACGCAGTGTTACTATGGTGACAAATATGGTCAAGACACAAACACAGAAGAAGACAATTACTACAAAATATCTACAAGGAAAGCCTCAAAGAAAAATGCAGCTGGGACACAAGTCCAACAAGAATTTCTAGCATAATTAAAGAGTTCAAAAATGAATTAAAATTATTAACAAAACAAATTGAGAGTAGCAGAGAAAAGAATCAAAAAGAGGCAAGGACTACAGAAGAAAAATATGAAAAGGGAATTAACAGCTTGAAAAGAGAGGTACAAAACTTACCAAAGAAAATGATTCCTTCAAAGTTAGGAGTAGTCAAATGGAAGATAATGTCTCCATAAAGCATCAGGGAATAATAAAATAAAGTTTAAAAAATAGGATAAAATATGAAATATCTCATAGGAAAAACAACCAATATGGAAAACAGATTGAAAATATTTCATTACATAATCACTGTCTTATCCAAAAGTCATGAACAAAAACTAGAACCTAAACATTTAAATAAATCATAAAATAAAACTGCCCAGTTTCTTAGACCCAGGAAACAAAAGAGAAATTGAAAGAATTCATTCATTGGTTACTTCATAAAATAAACTTCAAAAAGAGATATTCCAGGGATATTATGGTCAAAATCTAGAGCTACCAAATTGATGAAAAAATACTTCAGGCAATCAGACAAGTAATGAGGAGGCACAATCAGGATCACATAAATTTGTCATCTCTATCATAAAGGAGGGGAGAGCTTGGAATATAATATTTAAAAAACAAAGTATCTAGACCTAAAACCAAGAATAACCTACCTATAAAAACTAGATAGAATTCTATAGAATAAAATAGAACATTAATGAAATAGAAGACTTATAAGTGTTACCGATGAAAACACCAGGAACTTCATAGAAAATCTAATATATAAATATGAGTTGGAAGCAGAATCAAGATGACAGAGTTAGAGGACACAATTTCCAAACTAATCCCAAAACCTCTTTTACAACTAAAGAAAATGCACAAAACCAATTTTTTGGGGGGAATTCAAGATAAAAGTCACAGTGAGTCATATTTGGGGTCACCGAGATACTTAGGAAGAACAGAAGAAAAATCTATGGGCCTTGGGGTAGAGGCAGTCAAGGAATACAGTGCAGCAGGAACAGCATCAGGCAGTGGAAGTAGGATAGTGTCAAGCATTTCAATACCAAGGAATAGTAAAAGAACTAAAAACCTGAGCAAAAAGAGATCCCAGGGAATCAAAAGAGTAGCACTGGGCCCAAGATCTGGTGCCAGGATGAAGAGGAATAGTGACAGTCACAAGGGAAGAACAAGATTACACTTCACATAAGGCAATGGAAAGACCTCTACCTGTATCACAACACATTTCATGCACCCCAAAACTTACAAGCTCCCAGGCCAAACTGTGAAAGCAGCAGAAAGACAGAAAAGAGAGCAACTCAAGCCAGTTATCCCCCAAGAAGTGAGCAAAGCCCAAATCTAACATAAAGTCCAAAGTCAAGAAGTAGGCAGAAAAAATTAACAAACTGAAAAAAAAAATGACCATAAGAAGCTACTATGGTGTCAGGGAAGCTCAGTACACAAACACAGAAGGTAATGATTTGAAAACATCTACAAGAATAGCCTCAAAGAAAAAAATGTAGGTCTCATACAAACAAAATGAAATTTTTTAGAAGAACTAAATAGATAAAAGAGCAAAAAAATGATTTTCAAAATCAAATAAAATTGGAAAAAACATATGAGAGGTATGGAAAAAAATATGAAAAGAGTAATAACAGTTTGGCAAAAAGAGGCACAAAAATACTAAAGAAAATAAGTCCTTAAAAATTAGCATTGGTCAAATGGTAAAAGTGGTACAAAACCCAAATGAATGAAATAATTCCATAGCAGATGAACAAAGTGGGGATGCAACTAAAAAAACTAGAAAGACAACAAATTAAAAATCCCTAGTTAAGCATCAAAATAGAAATACTGAATATCTAAGGAGAGCTTAAAAATTAAAAGGAAAATAATAAGTAATGAAACTGAAAGCTGTTTTGGGGGGGAAACAATAAAATGAGTAAACCATTGTATTTCTATTAAGAAAATCAAATTACCAGTATCAGAAATGAAAAGTAGGACTTATTCTAGGAGTGCAAGACTGGTTCAATATTAGGAAAACTATGAACATAACATGATATTGACCACATCAATAAAAAATAAAAATCATAATTATATCAATGATATCCCCCCAAAAAACTTTTGATAAAACATAGTTCTCATTCCTATTTAAAAAAAAACACTAGAAAGCAAAAGGGAAAAAACAGATCTTTTCTTAAAATGACAAGCAGTAAAGTATCTTTTGTAAAACCAAGAGCAAATATCTGTAATGGGGAATAACTAGAAGCCTTCCCGATAAGACTAGGAGTGATTCAAGGATGTCCAATATCACCATTATTATTCAATATTGTACTAGAAATGCTAGCTATAGCAATGAGAAAATTATTGAGAGGATAGGAATAGGCAATGGGGAAAAAAAGTTATCAATCTTTGAAGAAGATGTAATGATATACGTAAAGAACTCTAGAAAGTCAACTAGTTGAAACAATTAACTTTTTAGAAAGTTGTTCATTATTGTTTACTCGTTTTAGTTGGTCATGTCTGACTCTTCATGACCCCATTAAGGTTTTCTTGGCAAAAATACTGGGGTGGTTTTCCATGTCCTTCCGTAGCTCGTTTTACATTTGAGGAAATTAAGGCAAACAGGATTGAATGATTTGCTTAGGGTAACACTGCTACAAAGTGACTAAGATTGAATTTAAACTCAGCTCTTCCTGACTCCAGACTCACCACTCTATCCACTATGCCACCTGGCTGGCCAAAGTTGCTAATAAACACACACTCATCATCAGTAATTTTATATATTAGCAACAAAACCCAGTAGGAAGACATAGAAAGAGAAATTCCATTTAAAATAATTGTAGACTATATAAAATACTTGGAAGTCTATCTGATAAACACAATAACAAAATACTCCATATAAAGATATATCTAAATTATTAAAGAAATACTAATTGCTTGCACATATAACAAGCCAATATAATAAAAAAGACAATATTCCCTGCATTAATGAGTTTATTTAGTACCATACTAATCAAACTAACAAAGATATACTTTATAGAACTAGAAAAAATAACAACAAAATTCATCTAGAGGAACAAAAGATCAAGAAAATCAAGCATCAACAACAACAAAAAGGTGTGAAGTAAGGCAGTCTAATAGTGACAGATCTTGGGCCGGTTAGGTGGTACATGAATAGAGCACCGGCCTTGGAGTCAGGAGGATCTGAGTTCAAATCTGGCCTCAAAGACTTAATACAAAACTAGCCATGTGACCTTGAGCAAGTCATTTAATCTCAACTGCCCCACCTTCCCCCTCTAAAAAAAATAAAAGCAGATCTTAAATTACACTATAAAGTGGCAGTCATTGAAAAAATGGTATTGGATAAGAAATGAAATGGTTGATCAATGGAATAGAGGGGGCAAACAATATCCAGAAACAAATGAGCTCAGTAACCCAAGGATTCCAGCTGTTGAGGGAAGAACTCAATATTTGGCAAAACTGTTGGGGGAAATGGAATTTCCAATTATTCCAATATTGAACTGTGTGCACTATTTAGAAAAGAAATCATACTTCTTAATTATTTTTTATGAAATCAAGTCTTGATGCCTAAGTCACTGAAAACAAATTAGGGAAAGTAAACTATACCAAATCACTAATAAAAAATCATGTAAAATTTTAAATAAGATATTTAATTAAGGTATTTGGGGACTAATATACAAAAATATCGATGATGTATGTGGGTTTATTAGCAATTTTGAGCAGCCAGGTGGCACAGTGGATAGAGTGCTGGGCCTAGAGTCAGGAAGAGCTGATTTCAAACTTAACCTTAGTCACTTACTTAGCTGTGTGACCCTAAGTAGATCTCAAAACAGGAATACGTACTATAATTGTTTTAGTTTTATATTAATGATGCAGAGTGGGTTCAGCATTAGAAAAACTACATATTAAACTGTATGCAGTAAACATATTAATCATTTAAATAATAAGTACTATGTGATCATATCAATAGATATTTTAAAAAAAATTTTGACGCAATACAGCATTCATTTATCTTAGACACATAGATGGCACAGTGGTAGAGTGCTGGGCCTGGAGCCAACAAGAGCTGAGTGCAAATTCAGCCTCAGATAATTCTAGGTATGTGACCCTAAACAAGTCATTTAACATCTCTTTGCCTCAGTTTCCCCAACCATAAAGTTGGGATAATAACATCACCTAAGCCAAATGACTTTTGTGAGGACCAAATGAAACAATACCATAAAGCACTTAACATATTTCCTGGCACATAATTGGCTCTATATAAATACTTATTCTCTCCCCTATCCTCTATTAAAAACTCTAGAGAAAATATGATTAAATAGACCTTTCTTTAATGTATCACATCATCTATATCATGTGAATATGTAAATTGTAAAGTAATGTGTTATAATACAAATTATAAACATTTACATTATATAAAGCATTATGTAGTGCAATTATATTTATGATATATGTATGATATATGATCCATAGCATATTATATATTTTTAGATTGTAAGCTCCTGAGGACAGGTACTTCTTTGTTTTTGTATCTCCAGTGCTTAGCAAAGTGGCTAGTATGTAGTAGGTACTTAATAAATGTTTATTGACTTGCTATTGTTCAGTCATTAAATCA
The DNA here is from genome assembly GCF_028583685.1 of Petaurus breviceps papuanus. Taxonomy (NCBI): domain Eukaryota; kingdom Metazoa; phylum Chordata; class Mammalia; order Diprotodontia; family Petauridae; genus Petaurus; species Petaurus breviceps. Next base: position 26,631,111 of record NW_027185903.1, read on the forward strand.
TGACCAACCCTCTGTGACCCCATGGACCATAACATGTCAGGCCTTTTTATTCTCCACCATCTCTCAATGTCTGTCCAAGAGGATGCTCATTATTTCTATGAAACTATCCATTTCATCCTCTGCCATCCCCTTTTCATTTTGTCATCGATCTTTCCCAACATCAGGATTATTTTTTATCAAATGCTTTATTAACTTCTCGTTTACATCACTCATTTCCACAACATTTTGAGTTACAAATTTTCTCCCCGTTTTCCCCCTACCCACCACCCCAAAATAGTGATCCCAATGGATATCCCCTCCTCCAATCTGGTCTCTCCCATATCTTCTCCCATACCCCCTTGACTTTCCAGTAGGGTAAGGTGTATCTCTATGCCACAGTGCCTGAATATCTTATTACCCAGTTACATGTAAAATAATATTGATAAGAGTATATACATATATATATGTATATACATACAAACACTTTTTTTAGACATTTGATTTTAAAACTTTGAATTCCAGATTCATTCTCTTCCTCCCTTGTCACCCAACCTTACTGGGAAGATAAGCAATTCAATATAGGTTGTGCATGTGTAGCTAAGCGAAACATTTCCATGGTAAATATATTGTGAAAGACTGATTATGTATTCCCTCCCTCCTATTCCACTTCCCACTTGTTCTGTTCTATACTTTTATCCTGGCCCTTTTAAAAAGTGAGTGCTTCCAACTTCCCTCCCCCCAACCTGCCCTGACTTCTATCTTCCCCCCCTCTCATCCCCTCCCCCACTACTCTCCTGTAGGGTGAGATACCCTATTTAATGTGTAAGTCATTCCCTCCCTAAGCCAAACTCAATGAGAATAAAGTTGACGCATTCCCTTTTGTATTCCTGTTCTTCCCCTCCATTGTAACCATTTTCCCTTGCCTATTCCATATGAGATAGTTTACCCCATTCTCTCTCAACCAATCTCCTCTCATTATTTTCCTCTCTCACCTCTTAATTTCACCTTTTAAGTATCATCCCTTCCCATTAAATTGGTACTGTGCCCTCTATCCATGTATACCTGTACACATATATACAAACATTCAAATATGTATTCATATGCCCACATACCCTCCTATATAGACATATATGTATGTGAATATATATATACACACATTTCTATTCCCTTCAATTATTCTCATACTGAGAAAATTACATAAGTTACAATTATTGTTTTTCCATGTAGTAATGTAAGTAATTCAACCTTGATAAGTTCCTTATGATTTCTTTTCCCCGTTTACCTTCTCATGCTTCTCTTACTTCTTATATCTGAATGTCAAATTTTCTATTCAACTCTTCTTTTTTCATCAAGAATGCTTGAAAATCTTCTATTCCACTGAATGACCATATTTTTCCCTGAAACATGATACACAGTTTTGCTGGATAGGTGATTCTTGGTTTTAATCCCAGCTCCTCTGACCTCCAGAATATCATATTCAAAGCCCTTCGATCCCTCAATGTAGAAGCTGCCAGATCCTGGGTTATCCTGATTGTATTTCTATAATATTCAACGTATTTCTTCCTGGCTGCTTGTAATATTTTCTCCTTCATCTGGGAATTCCATAACCTGGCTATAATGTTCCTAGGAGTTTTCTTTTGGGGATCATTTTCAGGAAGTGATGGGTGGATTCTTTTAACCTCTTTTTTTGCCCTCTGTTTCTAAAACAGCAGGGCAATTTTCCTTGAGAATCTCTTGAAGGATGATTTCTAGGTTCTTGTTTTGATCATGACTTACAGGTAGCCCAATAATTTTAAAATTATCTCTCTTGCATCTATTTTCAAGGTCAGTGGTTTTTCCAATGAGATATTTCACATTTCCTTCTGTTTTTTCTTTTGTTTAGATCTGTTTAATAGTATCTTGATTTCTCAAAAAGTTACTAGCTTCCATTTTCTCCAGTCTAATTCTGAAGGAATGATTCTCTTCAGTGTGCTTTTGAGATTCTTTTTCCATCGGGCAAATTTGACTTTTTAAGGCATTCTTCTCCTCATTGCCTTTTTGAGCCTCTTTTGCCATTTGAGTTAGTCTATTTTTAAGGTGTTATTTTCTTCAGTCAGGTTGTTGATTCTCATTTCATAATTTTCTTTCATCATTCTCATTTCTCTTCCCAATTTTGCCTCCACTTCTCTTATTTCATTTTCCAAATCATTCTTAAGGTCCTCTATGGCCTGTAACCACCTTGCATGTTTTTTGGAAGCCTTTGGTGCAGGAGTTCTGACTTTACTGTCTTCCTCCTGTTCCATACTTTGGTCCTTTTTGTCCCGAAAATAGGAGTGTAATGTTGGATTGCTCAGCTTGGTTTGCTTCCTTTGCCTGCTCATGTTGCTACTCAATTACTTGACTTTTGGGCTTTTTTCCACAGTAGGACTCTGCCACCAGACAGGGGAGCTTCATCCCAAATGCTGGGGTTTCTCAGCTGCTGAAGGTATTAGTTGGTTGCCCTCTCTGAAATCTCCACACACTCTGGCAAGCTTGTCACACACCCTAGGACCTCCACGCTAGACCATAATCCAGATCCAAGTAGGTCAAAGGAAGAACAACTACCCCTCAGACTGGTTGCCTGGTACCCCTACAATCTTCAGGCCAGGAGCTGAAGCTGCCACATGATAGCAGCTGTGCCGCAGGACCTCAGAGGCTTCTTGACCCAGGGGCAAAGGCCAACCACACTTCCAATTACTGAATCCCAAAGTCCACACTGCATTGACCTCTCACTTTGTCCTTAGCATCTATGTGTTGATAATTCTGGAAACCACCACAGTTGCTGGTGATCTGAAGTCCCTCCAGCCAGTGGCTGGTCAGGCTGCTCTGGGGCTAAGAACTCCAGCTTGACCAGGCCTAGGGTCAGCTCCCAGTGCCCTGTGCTGGCTGCTCCCTGCCTCCTTGCCAGGCTCTCCTCTCAGTAGGAGGTTAGCTTCTCTGTGTCATTTTGTGGGTTCTGTAGCTCTGAAGTTTATTCATAGTCAACTTTTACATGAATTGGACAGGGTGAGAGCCAGAGCTGCACAGAGGTCCTGTTTCTACTCCACCATCTTAACAACATCAGGATTTTATTTTTTTTACAATGAGTCCTATTTTCTTATTATGTGAACAAAGTATTTAAGCTTAAGCTTTAGTATTTGACCTTCCATTGAGTATTGAATTGATTTGATCCTTTGCAATCCATAGAATTCTCAAAACCACTGCAGTGGTTTGCCCTTTCTTCTTCAACTCTTTTTATGTATGAGGGAAATAAACATTAAATAGGGATTAATGACTTTTCCAGAGTCACACAGCTAATAAGTGCCTGAGGCTGGATTTGAACTCAGGTCCTCCTGACTCCAGAGTTGGCATTATATCCACTGTGTCACCTAGCTGCCCTATATTGCTACTATGTATATTTGGCTAATAAATAATAGCTGATTGGCTACTATATACTTTAAAAATATTTATCTAAATACAACACCAAATATTATGTGCAATGGAGAAAAGTTAGAGGCCTTTTAAAATAGATTCAGATTAAATATAGAATGCCCATTACCACTAATACTATTTAACATAGTGCTAGAAATGCTATCTGTAGCAACAGTACAAAAAATATAAGTTGAGGGAGTAAGCCTAGGCAAAGAGAAAGTAAAATTATCACTTTTTTTGATGACAAGATGATTTATTCAGAAAATCCTTAAGGATCAACCAAAATTAACTGAAACAATTCAGCAAAATTGTGAAATATAAAAAGTCCATATTAATCATGAGCATCATTATGTTACCAATAAAATGCAGTCAGAAGCAGTAGAAATAGAAATCCAATTCAAAATTATTGCAGAAGCTACAACATACTTGGTTGTTTCTGCCAAGATGCAATGAGGAATATATGAGTCCAATTTAAAACCATCTTTCTTGAAATAAAGACATCCAAATAATTAAAAATTCATTTATTGCTCATGGATAGGCTGAGCCAATAAAATAAAAATGACAATACTATCTAAATAACTTATTTATTGAATGGCATACTAATCAAGCTGCCAAGATATATTTTATAGACCTATCAAAATAATAATAAAATTCACATAGGAGAACAAAAATTCAAGAATCTTAAGAGTTGGAGTGGGGTGGAGTCAACATGGCAGAGTAGAAACAGGACTTCTGTGGGGCTCCCACTCCCACCTCCTCCAATACATGTAAAAATGACTCTAAACACACTCTGTAGCTACAGAACCCACAAAAATGACACAGAGAAGCTAACCTCCCACTGAAGACAGCCAGGCAGGCCAGAAGGAAGTGACCAGCACAGCTTGTTTGGAGCCCAGCCCAGCCCGGCTCGAGCCAGAGGTTTTGGCCTTAGAGCAGCCACAACCAGCCTCCAGCTGGAGGGACTTTGGATCAACAGCAGCTGCAGTGGTTTCCAGAATTATCAACCCAGAGATGCTAAGGACAAAGTTAGAGGTCAGTACAGTGTGGACTTTGGGATGTGGGAATTAGGGAATGTGGTCTGGCCTTGCCCCCAGGGTGAGAAGTGCCTGAGGCATGGCAGACTTGAAGCCACTGCCACATGGATGCTTCAGAGCTCCTAAACTGAAGATTGTAGGGGGACCAAGTGACCAGTCTGAGGAGTAATTGTTCTTGTTTTAACTTGCTTGGATCTGGATCACTGTCTGGGGAGGAGGTCCTGGGGTGTGTGACCAGTTTGCCAGAGCCAGTGGAGGCTTCTGAGAGGGAAGCCAACTAAGAGCTCCAGCAGCTAAGAAAACCCCAGTGATTGGAACAAAGCCCTCCCCACCCCCCTCTGGTAGCAAAATTCTACTGTGGCAAAAAGCTCAAAAGTCAAGTAATTGAGTGTCAACATGAGCAAACAAGGGAAACAAGGCAAGCACAGCAGTCCGACTTGGATTATTTTTGGGGGGACAATAAGGATCAGGGCATGGAACAGGAGGAAGACAGAGAAGTCAGAACTACTGTACCACAAGCTTCCAAGAAAAGAATAAGCTGCCTACAGGCCATAGAGGAGCTTAAGAAGGATTTTGAAAACCAAATAAGAGAAGTGGAGGAAAAATTGGGAAGAGAAATGAGAATGATGAAAGAAAATTATGAAATGAGAGTCAACAACACGACTGAGGAAAATAACAACTTAAAAAATAGACAAACTCAAATGGCAAAAGAGGCTCAAAAAGGCAATGAGGAGAAAAATCAGCTTAAAAAGATGAATTTGCCAGATGGAAAAAGAATCTCAAAAGCTCACTGAAGAGAATCATTCCATCAGAATTAGATTGAAGCAAATGGAAGCTAGTTACTTTATGAGAAATCAAGATACTATTAAACAGAACTAAACAAATGAAAAAATAGAAGCCAAGTGAAATATCTCATTGGAAAAACCACTGACCTCGAAAACAGATCCAAGAGAGATAACTTTAAAATTATTCGACTACCTGAAAGCCATGATCAAAAAAAGAACCTAGAAATAATTTTTCAAGAAATTCTCAAGGAAAATTGCTCTGATGTTTTAGAACCAGACGGCAAAATAGAGGTTGAAAGAATCCACCCATCACTTCCTGAAAATGATCCCAAAAAGAAAACTCCTAGGAACATTATAGCCAGGTTATGGAATTCCCAGATCAAGGAGAAAATATAACAAGCATCCAAGAAGAAACAATTTGAATACTGTGGAAACACAATCAGGATAGCCCAGGATCTGGCAGCTTCTACACAGAGGGATTGAAGGGCTTGGAATATGATATTCTGGAGGTCAAAGGAACTAGGATTAAAACCAAAGATCACCTACCCAGCAAAATTGAGTATCATGTTTCAGGGTAAAATGTCTATTCAATGGAATAGAAGACTTTCAAGCATTCTTGATGAAAAAAAGCAGAGTTGAATAGAAAATTTGATATTGAGGTACAAGAAGCAAGAGAAGCATGAGAAGGTAAACAGGGAAAAGAAATCATCAGGAATTTATCAAAGTTGAACTAGTTACATTCCTACATGGACAAACAATAATTGTAACTTATGAAATTTTCTCAGTATGAGAATATTTGAAGGGAATAGAAATGTATATATATATATATATGTGCATGCATGTATGTATACATACACATATATGTCCATATAGGGGGTATATGGGTGTATGAATGCATATGTGAATATGTATATATATATATATATATATGTGTGTGTGTGTGTGTGTGTGTGTATAGACAGAGGGCACAGAACCAGTTAAATAAGAAGGGATGGTACTTAAAAGGTGAAATTAAGAGGTGAGAGAGAAATATCATGAGAAGAGATGGGGAGAGAGAGAGTGAGGTAAATTATCTCATATAGAAGAGGCAAGGGAAAATGGTTACAATGGAGGGGAAGAATAGGAAGGCAAAAGGGAATGGGTCAATCTTATTCTCATTGAATTTGGCTTGTGGAGGGATTGAAATACACACTAAATAGGGTATCTCACCTAGAACAAAGTAGGGGGAAAAGGGATGAGAGGGGGGATGATGGAAGGGAGGGCAGGCCAGGGGGGAGGGATGTTGGAAGCACCCACTTTTGAAAGGTACAGGATCAAAGTGGAGAATAGAACAAGTGGGGGGTGGGATAGGAAAAAGGGAAACATAGTCTTTCACAATATGTCTACTATGGAAATGTTTTGCATAGCTACACATGTACAACCTATACTGAATTGCTTATCTTCCCAGTAAGGGTGGGTGACAAGGGAGGAAGAGAATGAATCTGGAATTCAAAGTTTTAAAATCAAATGTTTAAAAAATACATATTATTATTATTATTTTACCTGTAACTGGGAAAAAAGATACGTAGGCACTGGGGCACAGAGATCCACCATGCCCTACTGGAAAGTCAGAAGGGTATGGGGGAAGATATGGGAGGGAGCGGATTGGGGGAGGGGACATTCAATGGGATTGCTATTTTGGGGTGTTATGTAGGGGAAAAATGGGGATAAAATTTGTAACTCAAAATCTTGTAGAAATGAATGATGTAAAACAATTTTTAAAAGAATCTTAAGAGTGACAACAACAACAAAAGTGGAATGGAGGTGGGGTGGTCTTTTAGTGCCAGATCTGCAATTCTACTACAAAGCAATCAACAATTGAAAAAAGTTTGCAACTGTTCAAAAGGAAGTAGCCTAGTGGCAAAGATTAGGATATAATAATAATAATAATAATATATATAATGTACTTTATTATTATATATAATATGTATTATATTTAATAATAATAAACAATAGGAAATAAACACATTACCATAGTTTCTGATAAAACAGACACCTTATATACTCTGGGAAAGACTCACTATTTTACAAAAATTATTGGCAAAACTGAATAGCAGTGTGAAAAAAATAAGTGTTAAACTAATATCTCAAATCATATATCAAGTTATGCTATTAAAGGCAAAATCACAAGAAAATTAGAGAAGTAGAGAAGAAATTACTAATTTGGAAGGCTTTTGGTTTTTGGCACAAACAATTATAATATAGTTAAACTTAGAAGGAAAATAAGTTAAGGGGAGGGAAGGGCCCTACCATAAGTTTCTCTGAAAAGGCCTCATCTACAAAATACATAAGGAATCCATTCAAATTTGTAAGACTAAAAGCCATTCCCCAGTATGTTAGTGTTCAAAGGATATGAACAGACACTTTTCAAAGGAAGAAATACAAGCTAACAGTCATATGAAAAAATCACTCCAAATCACTAATAATTAGGAATATGTAAATTAAAGCAAAGTCAAGGTACTGACTCATACCTATCAGACTAGCAAATATGACAAAAGATGAAGATGACAAATGTTAGGAAATCATGCAAAGTAGTGTACTATTAATGGAACTTTGAGATTTTTCAACCGTTCTGGAAAACATTTTTGAACTATGTCCCCAAATTTACCAAAATGTACATAGCCTTTGACTCATCTATACCACTATGAAAGAGATCAAAGAAACAGGGAAAAGATCTCAGTGTACAACATATATCTCAACTCTTTCCATATTAACTAAAAATTGGAAATAGGTTGTCTATTATCTAATTAGAGAATGGATAAAATATGATGAATATAATGAAATGCTATTTTACTATAAGAAATGACGAAATGAAAAATATCAGAGGGAACTGGGAAGACCTCTATGAACTTATGTAAATTGCTTAGAACTAGAAAAAAGATTCTATAATATGAACTTTATTTAAAAAAAACTATTTTGAAAGACTTTAAAACTCTGTTAAATGCAATGCTATCCCACAGATTCAGAAGACCGAAGACAAAACAATCATTTCATCACATGTCACAGAGGTAATAAACTTAAAAGGCAGAGATAGAGATATCATTTCTGGGCACCACGAATGTGGGAATTTTCTTTGCTGGATTTTACATGTTCATGATGAGGGCTTCATTTTCTCACTTTTTTTTTCTTGCTGTTCTCCAATTAGGGTTAGGGAGCCTATGAGAACAGATAATAAATTCATGTAAATTTATTTGTTAAAAAAATACATTTTTTTTGTTCAATGCAATTGGTTTCCTTTGTGTTGTTTTGTATTTTTTATATTTAAAGCATAATTCTGAAAAGAGGTCCATAGGTTTTTTCAGTCTGCTAAAGGGGTTCATGGCATAAAAAAATGTTAAGGATCCCTACTCTATAGAATTTTAGACTGTTTAGATCCTACCTTTCTCTGAATTCAAAATCTATAGCACATGTCAAATTATCTTCTCTTTCTCTATCATAAATTTTATGATAGAGTGGCCAATTTCCATGAAGGTTCCCATAACTTCCACTTCAGCAACCAGTTCCTTTTTCCTGGGAATAAATCATATATTCTTCCACTTTTGAGAAGCCTCCAACTTATGTCAAGAAAAATTTTCAGCCATAAATACTATATCATACCTTTCTGCCAAGTCTTTGAGCTTTTTCCTGTGCTCCTTATCTATTCCCTCCATCCGTTCAGGACTGCAATGGATATATGGCTTCTATTTTCCTCTCCACTGATCTTTCCCCAAATATCCTGTGCAATGGTTCTCATCCTTTCTTATGAACTGGTCCATGAACAAAATATAATTGGCTTAAGCTGGTGGGTAGCTACCCTGAAAGGGATGATCACTGTGTGGGCCCTAATGTTGATAGCCATTGCAAGGAAAGGTCCCTTTTTTAGAGCCATTAAGGGCTATCTCTCCTTTCTGACCCTCAGGAAGCTCCTCAGGTTCAACTCCATGGAATTGTATAACAACTTTCAATCTCAGTTTACTGAGTGGACTTTCTAATAAGAACCCAAACTCATTATGTATGCCTCATTTGACTATTATGGCCTGAACGGTTTCATTTGCATTAAACCAAAAAGCAAACTAATAAACCCACAATCCTTAATGGAACTAGTGTTATAAAAAGGGTGGGGTGATATGGTCAATAAACATTTATCAAATGTTTAACTATGTGCCAGGCACTATGCTAAACAATGGGGATACCAAAAGAGGCAAAAGACAGTCCTTGCCCTCAAAGAGCTCCTAATCTAACAGAAGAGAAAAGAAGTAAACAAATATATACAAACAAGCTATATACAGGAAAAGAGAGGCTGGGAAAAGCTTCCTGTGGAAAATGGTGTTTTAGTGGAGACTTAAAGTAAGCCAGGGAAAGCAGTAGAAGGGGATGAGGAGGAAGAATATTCAAGGCATGGAGAACAGTCAAAGAAAATGATTGGTGCCAAGAGATGGAGTGTCTTGTTCAAGGAAAAGCAAGGAAGTCATTGTCATTGAGTCTGGGATGATGGCATGAAAGTCCACAAAAGATGGAAAAGACAAGGAAACCCTGACTTCTAGGTAACAGCACAGAGCATAGGACATTTAGCACCAGAGACCCAAAAGCTGACTGCCTCAGTAGAAGTCGAAATATATAGGCCTTGGGGATGAAAGAGTAGAAAAGAGACCCTCCTTAGAGATTAAACCTGTTCAAGTTGCTGTGACAGACAACCCTGATTGCCATGGGGGAATAGGCAGAAGATAAAAGTCAGGAGGTAGATTGTGGCAAAGTATAAATAAGTGATAAACACAGAGCAGCTAGAGGTTGGGGGCAGGTGGGGTGAGGGAGAGGGAGGTAGAAGGGCTGCCCCAATTTTCCTTCAGGGAGTTCCTCAGACCCAGTAGCTTTTACTCAAGTTAATTAATGGGTTTTTGAAGCTCATTTTGCATTTGAGTAAACCACTGATTCAAGTACCATTAGCCCAAGTGTTATACAGCTGTGTCCTGATTAGTGTAACTAATAAATGCCATGAAGTGGTGGAATTATTTGAATTCATACTGCATATTTCCATTGGTCTGAGACTGATTATCATATTTTTACATAATTATAACTTCAAATAGTGCAAATATGAATACATGCAACCACTTCACAGGATTCATTAGGCATACTAATCAGGACCTAACTATATATTAGGGGCAGACTAAAAGGAACAACGTACTTTTGGGATACCTTACATAAGTGATTTTAATATAAATTGGTACAACAGGTAGACTTATATGAACTGATGCCAACAGAAATAAACAGAACAAGCAAAACAATATATACAATGATTACAACACTGTCATAAGAAGAGCCAAAAAAACAAATGTAATGCTGTATGGTGATAATGACCAAGAAGTCATGAGAACAGGTGAGAAATTGTACCTCCCTCCTTTCTTTGAAGCAGTGGGGTGTGAGCATAGAATATTGCATATGGTTAGATTTGGTTGATATGTTTGGTTAGTTTTGCTGAACTGATCACTTCTTCCTTTTTTTAATTCTTTTTTTTTACAAGGGATGGTTTCCTTTGTGGGAGTACAGATATAATTCACTAATGATGATAATGTGAAAACAAAATATATCAAATATTTTTAAAGAAAGTTTAAAAAATATGATCCTACATTAACATTGCCTGTTTCTCTATGCCCAAATGGCAAACTGTTCATGCCATTTTATCCACAGTACCACTACTAGGTATGTATACAAAAGAGATCACACATAAAGGTGAAAGGGCTCACATGTTCAAAAATATTTATAGCAGCTCTTTTTTGTGGTGACCAAGAACTGGAAACTGAGGGAAAACCCATCAATTTAGAGAATGGCCAAACAAGTTGTAGCAAATGAATGTAGTGAAATACTATTGTACTATAGAAATGATGAGTAGATAGATATTAGAAAAACCTGAAAAGACTTAAATGAACTGATGCATAGTGAAATGAGTAGAAGCAGAAAAATATTGTGCACAGTAACAATTATTGTGCAATGATTAACTATGATTGACTTACCTCTTTTCAGCCATACAATGATTCAAGAAAACTAAAAAATAAACCATCCAAGGAAAGATCTATGAAGTCCGAATGCTGATCAAAGCACACTATTTTCACTTCTTTTGTTTTTCATATCTTTCCCCTTTTATTCTGTTTCTTCTTTCACAACATGACTGATGTGGAAATATGTTTAACATGATTGCATATGCATAACCTACATCAGATTGCTTGCTGTCTTGGGGAATGGGGAGGGAAGGGATGAGAAATAAAATTTGGAATTAAAAATCTTCTAAAAATGAATATTGAAAATTATTTTTACATGTAATTGGAAAAATACTATTTACTAAAAAATAAAGATAAAAAACAAAAAAAAGAAATATAAAAAGGTTTTTAAAAATTGCTTCTTTCTATTCTGTTCCTTTTGAATGAAGTAGATCCCATTCTAACAAGTCTGATTTATAAGGTCAAATTTTGTTCCTTGAATCAGTACCTATTGTTTACCTGGTATGTTATTTACCTGGTATATTATCATGCATAATTGGCATGTTAAATATAGATATCTAAGGTCACAGTTTTATTCCTTTGACTTGGTCTCTTATAAATTAGTTTATCTCTAGTGGTTTTTATTTTTCCTACCTCCATTGTTGCTACTCTCTAGCTTCTCCCTTGGAAGATATATTTGTAGATGATTTTCTTCTTCCCTTTGCAATTTCACTTTATGCTCTTTATGTTAGATTCACAAGACTCTGGATAAATTCATCTTGATTAGCCCTTGTTAGATGTATTCCATCCCTGGTCATGGAGCCATGATAACTATGTATTTTTTTTTGGCTATATAATCCTTTATTGAAATTACTTAACTGTAATACTCTCTGGTCCACATTATGTCCACAGAATAGCATGACAGACTTTGTCATATGCTTTGCCAAAATCTAAGTAATATTATCTCTTTTTAAAAATTTTTTTATTTACATCGTTCGTTTCCGCCAGATTTTGAATTACAAATTTTCTCCCCGTTTTTCCCCCATCCATCCCCCCTAAACAGCAGTCCCACAGGATATCCCCACCTCTGATCTGCTCTCTCCCATATTTTCTCCCATACCCGTTACAACTTTTCCAGTAGGGCATGGTGGATCTCTATAATTCCCAATTACATGTAAAACAATATTGATAATAGTATATATATATTTAAACATTTGATTTTAAAACTTTGAATTCCAGATTCATTCCCTTCCTCCCTTATCACTCACCCTTACTGGGAAGATAAGCAGTTCAGTATAGGTTGTACATGTGTGGCTAATGCAAAACAATAACATAGCAGATATATTGTAAAAGACTGACTATATTTCCCTCCCTCCTATCCCACATCCCACTTGTTCTATTCTCTACTTTGATCCTGTCCCTTTTCAAAAGTGGGTGCTTCCAACTTCCCTCCCCACCAGCCTGCCCTCCCTTCCATCATCCCCCCTCACATCCCCTCCCCCCCATTCTCCTGGAGAGTGAGATCCCCTATTTAGTGTGTATTTCCCTCCCTCCTCAAGCCAGATTCAATAGGAATAAGGTTGACCCATTCCCTTTTGCCTTCCTATTCTTCCCCTCCATTGTAACCATTTTCCCTTGCCTCTTCTGTATGAGATAGTTGCCCCACTCTGTCTCTCCCCATCTCTTCTCATTATATCCCTCTCACCTCTTAATTTCACCTTTTAAGTATCATCCCTTCCTGAGACGCCGGTACAGCCTGCCAGCTCCACGTGGCGGCTTCAGCTCCTGGCCTGCAGGGTGTAGGGGGACCAAGCACCAGTCTGAGGGGTCATCGCCCTTGCTTTAACCTTCTTGGATCTGGATTGCAGTCTAGGGTGGAGGTCCTGGGGTGTGTGTCCAGCTTGCCAGAGCGTGTGGAGACCTCAGAGAGGGCACCCATCTAATACCTCCGGCAGCTGAGAAAACCCCAGCGTTTGGGATGAAAACTCCCCTGTCTGGTGGCAGAGTCCTACTGTGGCAAAAAGCCCAAAAGTCAAATCATTGAGTGGCAAAATGAGCAGGCAAAGGAAACAAAGCAGACAGAAGATTCCAACAATATACTCCTATTTTGGGGATAAGAAGGAGCAAGGCATGGAACAGGAGGAAATCAGTGAAGTCAGAACTCCCGCACCAAAAGCTTCAAAGGAAAATACAAGCTGGCTACAGGCCATAGAGGACCTTAAGAAGCAGATAAGAGAAGTGGAGGAAAAATTGGGAAGAGAAATGAGAACAATGCAAGAAAATTATGAAATGAGAGTCAACAGCCTGACTGAGGAAAATAATACCTTAAAAAACAGACTGACTCAAATGGCAAAGGAGGCTCAGAAAGGCAATGAGGAGAAGAATGCCTGAAAAAGTCGAATTTGCCAGATGGAAAAAGAATCTCAAAAGCTCACTGAGGAGAATCATTGCTTCAGAATTAGATTGGAGCAAATGGAAGCTAATGACTTTATGAGAAATGAAGATGCTGTTAAACAGATCCAAACAAATGAAAGAATAGAAGGCAATGTGAAATATCTCATGGGAAAAACCACTGACCTGGAAAATAGATCCAGGAGAGATAATTTAAAAATTATTGGACTGCCTGAGAGCCATGACCAAAGTAAGAGCCTGGAAAGCATCCTCCAGGAAGTTCTCAAAGAAAACTGCCCTGATGTTTTAGAGCGAGAGGGCAAAATAGAGGTTGAAAGAATCCACCGATCACCTCCTGAAAAAGATCCCAAAAAGAAAACTCCTCGGAATATTATAGCCAGGTTCCAGAATTCCCAGATTAAGGAGAGAATATTACAAGCAGACTGGAAGAAACAATTTGAATATTGTGGAAACATAATCAGGATAACCCAGGATCTGGCAGCTTCTACACTGAGGGATTGAAGGGCCTGGAATGTGATATTCCGGAGGTCAAGGGAGCTGGGATTAAAACCAAGAGTCACCTACACAGCAAAACTGAGTATCCAGTTTCAGGGGAAAATATGGTCATTCAGTGGAATACAGGACTTTCAAGCATTCTTGCTGGAAAAACCAGAGCTGAATCGAAAATTTGACATTCAGATACAAGAAGCAAGAGAAGCATGAGAAGGTAAACAGGGAAAAGAAATCATAAGGAACTTATCAAAGTTGAACTATTTTTTTTTAAGCAATTGGGGTTGAGTGGTTTGCTCGGGGTTGCACGGCCAGTTGTTGTTTCTGGGTGTGGTGCTGGGTGTCTGGGCCCGGATTTGATCCAGGTCATCCCGGCACTGAGGCCGGTGCTCTTTCTTGCTGAGCCACTTGGCCAAAGTTGAACTATTAACATTCCTACATGGAAAAACAATAATTGTAACTTATGAAACTTTTCTCAGTAGTTGAAGGGATTAGAAATATATATATTATATATATATATATTATATATATGTCTTTATATGAGGGTATGCAGGCATATGAATACATATGTGAATGTGTGTATATATGTTTACAGTTATACATAGATAGAGGGCATGGGACCAATTTAACAAGATAACTATGTATTAAACTCTGTTCTAAAAATCCAAATCCCTTTCTCATACAAGGGCTCTTGTTTTCTCAATTTCCCTTTCTCATCCATTACCAAACTGAAATCTTCATTTCTTTGCCAGAACTTCATAATTCTTTGCAAAATCTCTCTGACAGTATCATTTGCCCTCATGTAAATCAGTGGTAGTTGGTACTAATTTTATATCCAACACTTTGGGGGACAGTTTTTGGCATACTGGTTACATCCTCCCAAAAGCCAGGGTCAGATTGAAAATATCTTCCTCGGTGCCCCTCAGCAGAGAATCACTATTATATTCCCCCCTGGATGATCTCATTCGTGACGACACTTGTGATTTAGCTGCTTCTCTTTCTGAAGCACAAGATCCTGCTCTCAGAGGTCAGGACCTACCCATATGTTAAAAATCCAAGGGTTGTGACTTGACTCTGGGACCCATGATCCTTCTTTTTCTCTTCTATAACTTTTTTCTACCCTCCAACTGCTTAATATAGGTCAGGTTGAACTTACTGCCCTTTAATATCTCTTTTCTTTTTCTTTTTCATCCTGAAACACTTCTACTTTTTAAAGAAATAAATGTTTCATTTTTTTTTGCTAATATCCTAAAGAGAGGAACAGAATTTCTCCATTCCTTATATCTTACCTTCTAAGAAGAAGACAGTCTCACATTTTGAAAATAGATAGCAGTAATTGCTTAGAGAATAAAGCTGAGGAGGTGAATGAACATGGGTAACTACTTTGAGTTTTGGGAAAACACCTCCCTATAGCTCTGAGATCAAGGAGACAGAACTGTGGAGTTTATAATTTACTTCCTTATTGTCAACAAAGTATGAACAAAGATGATTCTCTTTTTTCCTTTTGTTAAAATTATTTTTATAGATAGTATTCTATTTTTCTCAATTACATGTAAATATAGTTTTCAGCATTTGTTTTACAAGATTTTGGCTTCCAAATTTTTCTTCTTCTCTCCCTCTCCTGTCCCCTCCCCAAGACAGCAAGCAATATGATACAGGTTATACAAATTCAACCATTTTAAACATATTTCCACATTAATCATGTTATGAAAAAAGAAATAGAACACAAGGTAAAAACCATTAGAAAAACAAAAAAAAAAGTGAAAATGGTATGCTTTGATCTGCATTCAGACTGTATAGTTCTTTCTTTGGATATGGATAGCATTTTCCATCATGAGTTTTTTGGAATTGCCTTGTATTGCTGAGAAGAGCTATCTATCATAGTTGATCATTGCATGATGTTGCTGTTACTGCATACAGTATTCCCCTGCTTCTGCTCACTTCACTCAGTATCAATTCATGTAAGTCTGAATAATTTATTTTTTGCTTTTTGGAGGGGGGAAGGTAGGGCAATTGGGGTTAAGTGACTTGCCCAAGGTCACATGGCTAGTTTTTGTGTTAAGTGTCTGAGGCCAGATTTGAACTCAGGTTCTCCTGACTCCAAGGTCAGTGCTCTATTCACTGTGCCATGTAGCCACCCCTGAATATTTTTTTAAAGGCCCCTACCAATATAGAGATTTCCTGCCAAAACAGGGAATTCTGATAAGAATAACCAGAGAAAAATGCATTTCCTACAGAAGCAAATTTGACCAATTCCAATGACTCCAAGACTTGCACAGTTCCCCTATTTCTTTTCTGCATTTCAAAGCCACTGATTGGCAAAGTACTTAAGTGAGCATAAAAAAACTAAACAAATACAGCTTATATACCAATCAATTATTTTCCTTTCAGTCTGGCCGCTCACTTTTTAACCTCCAATTTTACAGATATTATGGTGGATAAGATTCTCTCCAGGATCAGCTAAGTGAAACTCCAGGCATGGAGTCAGGAAGACATGAGTACAAATCTGGCCTCAGACACTTACTAGCTGTGTGATGCTGGGCAAGTCACTTAACCTCGGTTTGCCTTAATCCATGGCAAACCACTCCTGTATCTTTGCAAAGAAAACCCCATGGATAGTATGATCCATGGGGTAATGAAGAGTAAGACAAAACTAAATGACTAATCAACAAAAAAGTATTACTTAAATGTTGTTGTTTTCATTATTATTATTATTATTATTATTATTATTATTATTATTATTTAGAGGATTCCAGTCTGAGAAACTTACCAGCATGACTATATTAATCCTTTCACTGTACATCTAAAAACAAATTATGCGTGGCAAAGAAAAAGCGAACAGAATATTATCTATTTTTGTAACATTTCACTGAATGCAGGAGTTTATTCTGTCTTGAAGTGTTTGCCAATATTAAGAGATCTGAAAATTCAAGCTTTCTTTCAGAAACCTGATTTCTAAGTAAACATATGTACAGGGCAACTAGAAATCAGAAGTACAGATCAAATTCAATAACTATTTACCATTCTTTTTCAATGTTATATTTTGCAACTTTTAGTCTACTCTCTATTTCTTATTGCTAGGTTTAGGCATACTGACTTGCTTTCTATCACATGAACTCTACCGCTAGCACCTCTGGTTGATATTTAAGAGGCATGGTGTCCTGGGGTGGTGTAGGTAGAGGGCAGGGAGGCATGGTAGGGCAAGAAAGACAGAAGGTATAGGATTTAATCCAGGATCCTGCAGTGTGCACCCAGCAACTCACTATCTCATGACATCAATTATTTCATCTTGAAAAGGGGCATAATGATACCTGCCTTGACTAATTCACAGGCTTATTTTAATGATCAAGTTAGACAATGTGCTTGAAAGCACAATGAAAACTAAACCACTTTATATAAGGTATAATTTAAGATATTAATTTGCCCTACTTTGTATAACTCTCCATGATAGCATTTATCACCAAAGTACAGGAAGGTATGTCAACCCTGAAAACCACACAGAACTCTGAAGGTAGAAAACAAGCTCAACTGGAAATGAAAATATAAGTAAATTATGTTGTTTTAAGAATGTCCTACAAAACTTGATTGTAAAACAATACCAATTAAGAGACAACACATACAAAGCAAATAGAAAACAATAAATGGTTAATTTTAATTATATCAAAATTTTTGTACAAACAAAACCAATGCAAGGTTTTCTATTTCTATTTTCTAATCAATGCAAGATTAGAAGGAAAGCTAAAAACTGAGAAAAAAAATTTTACAGCAAATTTCTCTAATACAGACTTTGTTTTTCAAATACATACAGAACTGAGTCAAATTTATAAGAATGCAAATCAACCCCCCAATTAATAAATGGACAAAGGATATGAATGGGCATTTTTCAGATGAACAAATCAAAGCTATATCTGATCTAAACAATTAAAGAAATATTAATTGCTCATAGATAGGGCAAGGCAATATAATAACAATAAGCATTCTACCTAAATTAATTTACATTATTCAATGTCATACCAATAAAATTACCGAAAATATTTTGTAGAGCTAGAAAAAATAATAAATTTATCTGGAAGAAAAAAGGTCAAGGATAATGAGGGAATCAATGAAAAAAAATGTGACATAAGGTGGTTTAGAAGTACCAGATCATGCCACCAAGTATAACTAAACAATTTGTTACTAGTTAAGAAGTAGAGTGTTGAATCAGTGGAATAGTTTAGGTACACAATACACAGTACTAAATGACAATAATAATCTAATATTTGACAAATCCAAAGATCCAAGATTTGGGGCTAAGATCACTATTGGACAAAAATTTCAAGGAAAACTGAAGAACAGTTGTACAGCAACTAAAAGGATTTATTCTGTAAAATTTGGATTCAGTCAAGAGGCCACACTTAAGTGTTGAGAAGACTGCATGTGACCTCAAGGCCTCATGTTCCCCACCTCTGTTATAGTCCAACATTATACATCATATATTGAGATAATATCAAAATGGGTTCATGATTCAGACATAATGGATGATATCATAAACAAATTATGGGCACATGGAATGTTTTACCTGTCAGATTTACAGATAAAGAAGGAATTTATAACCAAAGATAGAAGGTATTGTGAGATGTAAAATGGATAATTTTGATTATATCAAATTAAAGTTTTTGCACAAACAAAATCAATGCAAGATTAGCAGGAAAGCAGAAAACTCAGGGGTAGAGGAGAGGAATTTTTACAGCAAGTTTCTCTAATAAAGGCCTCATTTCTCAACTATGTACAGAACTGAATCAAATTTATATGAATACAAATCAATCCCCAATTAATAAATATACAAAGGATATGAATGGGCAGTTTTTGGATGAAGACATCAAAGCTGTCTATAGTGATATGAAAACATGCTTTAAATAACTATTGATTAGACAAATGAAAATTTTTTTAAAAAACTCTGAAGTATCACTATGCTTATCAGATTGGCTAACATGACAGAAAAAGAAATCAAGAAATGTTGGAGGGAATGTGGGAAAATTGGGATACTAGTGCATTGTTGGTGGAGTCATGAACTTGTCCAACCATTCTGAAGAGCAATTTGGAACTATGCCCAAAAGGCTATAAAACTGGATATACTCCTTGACTCAGCAATACTACTATTAGGTCTGTACCCCCAAAGCAACCAAATATAAAAGAAAATGACCTACATATACAAAAATATTAATAGCAGCTCTTTTTGTGGTGGCAAAGAATTGAAAGTTGAGGAGATGCCTATCAATTGGTGAATGGCTTAACAAGTTGTGGTATATGATTGTGATGGAATATTAATGTGTGAAAAGAAATGATGAGCAGGATACTTTAATAAAAACCTTAAAAGATTTACATGATCTGATACAAAGTAAAGTAAGCAGAACCAGAATATTGTACATATTAACAGTACTGTACACTGATCAATTGTGAATATATTTACTTTTCTCAGCAATACAATCTTTCAAGACAATTCCAAAGTAATTATGAAAAATACTTTCGACCTCCAGGAAAAAAAAAAAAACTAATGGAATCTGAATGCAGATTGGATAATGCTTTATTTTTACTTTATTATTATTTTTTGGTCTGCAGTTTCTTTTTGCATTTTGGCTAATATGGAAATGTTTTGCATGACTACATATTTGTAATCTATATCAAATTATTTGCCTTCTTGAAGAGGAGATAAAAGACACAGGGTGGGACAGAATCTGCAACTCAAAATTTAAAATAAAAAGTGTTAAAAATGTTTGCTTAAATGTAAATGAGAAAAAATAAAATAAAAATTAAATGTTAAAAATGTGGAAATTGAAAAAATAATAACAAATTTATCTGGCAGAAAAAAAGGTCAAGAATAACAAAAATAGCCACCAAAATAAAGATGGTGTCTCTCAAGGAGTAAACCTTACTCTCAACCAGAAAGAATTTTGCAAGGAGAGCCCAGACTTCTCCTATCTCCCTCATGAGGGTGAGAATCCTCAAAACCAAAGTCCTAAGGAAGCCAAAAAAGAAGAGCTTTTTATTAATTCTAGTTTAACGATCAGTGCCTTTGCTGAAAGAACACCGTTACCCTCCAGCCAAAATGAAAACCATAATATTTAACAAAACCAGAAACCAAAGACATTGGAGATTGTAGCTTCCCAGGGAGTCTAGTGCATCAACCTATGCATCAGACATTGTGAAAGGCCCAGAAGTTGAATTACATACTTAGCCCAGTTTGACAGCAGTAGGCCAGTCTAAATGTCAAGTCACCCTTTTGTTCTAGCATTGCAGGGAATGTGGGGGGAGTGGGGGAGTTGGGAGACAGCAGTGTCCTCAAAGATATTGCATGCTGTGAAGAGCAAATCTAGCTGAGATGATATGCCCTGGGAAGAACTTAGAAAACTTCATAGAAGAGTAAGTTACCTATCATGTTTGTAACACCTCAAAGCAAACTTCATGAAGTCTTTCAAGAGAAACAAAATATCAATACCCTGCTGTTTCAGAATTGTGAGTACCTTGGTTCAACTCTTTACTACACTGGTGACTCACTAAAATTATATTTTATATTTCTGTTTTCCCTCTCCTCCACTGACTGGGGTGGGGGAGAAGGAAGGTGGAAGGGAGGGATAACATTTCTGGGAAAAATGTTTTCTTTTATTCTTTTTTTTTTGCCTTTTGGAGGGCAGTTGGGGTTAAGTAACTTGCCCAAGTTTACATGGCTAGTTTTTGTTTGTGGGTGTTAAGTGTCTGAGGCCAGAACAGAACTCAGATCCTCCTGACTCTGGGGCTGGCGCTTTACTTACTGTGCCACCTAGCCACCCTCTTTTCTTTTATTCTTGCTATGCCATTTGAGTAAATGCATTAAAAATAATTTAGTTTACTGGCTGATTATGAATGGGAAGCACCTTGATGTAGGCTTGTGAGCTACAACATTAGGAACCTACTCAAGTACACCTGGAACCCTCTGTAGATCCTGTGCAAATTGAGGAATTGAGCCCAGAGAAGGTAATGTATCTGTTCCTCCCTTCCTCCATCCTTTCCTCCTTCCTTCCTTTCTTCCTTCCTACCTTCTTTCTTTACTTCATTCCTTCTTTTCTTGCTTCTTTGCTTCCTTCCTTCCTGCATCCCTTCCTTCCTTCATTCTTTCTCTCCTTCCTATGTTTTTCCTTCCTTTCTTCCTTCCCTCCTTCCTATCTTTCTTCCTCTCTTTCCTTTTTTTCTTACTGATGAGGATTATGAAGATTTCTTTGCTTCCTTTGGGTCTTCTCAAACAAAAGTTAACAGTCTTAACATGCACTGATTGTTTCCAATTCTTCCACATGATTGAGAGGCAGCAATAACAAAGCTATTATAAGGGTGGAGACAAGATGGCAGAGTAGAAACAGGACCTTCCCGCAGCTCCTGCTTCCACCCTCCCCAATCCATGTAAAAAGGGGTCTCTAAACAAACTTTGGAGCTGTACAACCCACAAAATGACACAGAGAAGCTAACCTCCCTCTGAGGACAGCCTGGCAGGCCAGCAGGAATCCAGCACAGCGCTCTAGGAGCTGAGGCCAGGCCCACACCAAGGTTTTAGCCCCAGGGTGGGCCTGACCAGCCACCAGCCACAGGGACTCCAGATCAGCATGAGCTATGGGCATTTCCAGATTTATCAACACATAGACACAAAGGACAAAGTGAGAGGTCAGTACAGTCTGGACTTTGGGACTAGTAACTGGGAGCGCGTGGCTTTTACTCCCAGGGTGAAAAGCGGCTGAGACGCCAGCAGAGCCAGCCAGTGCCACATGGCAGCTTCAGCTCTTGGCCTGCAGAGTGTAGGGGAACCAAGCACCAGTCTGAGGGGTAATCGCTCTTGCTTTAACCTGCTTGGATCTGGATGGAAGTCTAGGGTATAGGTCCTGGCATGTGTGTCCAGCTTTCCAGAGCTTGTGGAGACCTCAGGGAGGGCATCCATCTAGTAGCTCCAGCAGCTGAGAAAACCCCAGCGTTTGGGATGAAAGCTCCCCTGTCTGGTGGCAGAGTCCTACTGTGGCAAAAAAAGGCATAAGTCAAGTAATTAAGTGGCAAAATGAGTAGGCAAAGGAAACAAAGCAGACAGAAGATTCCAACAATGCACTCCTATTTTGGGGACAAAAAGGAGCAAAACATGGTACAGGAGGAAAACAGTGAAGTCAGAACTCCTGCATCAAAAGCTTCAAAGGAAAATACAAGCTGGTTACAGGCCATAGAGGACCTTAAGAAAGATTTTGAAAACCAAATAAGAGAAGTGGAGGAAAAATTGGTAAGAGAAATGAGAACAATGCAAGAAAATTATGAAATGAGAGTCAACAGCCTGACTGAGGAAAATAATACCTTAAAAAACAGACGGACTCAAATGGCAAAGGAGGCCCAAAAAGGCAATGAGGAGAAGAATGCCTTAAAAAGCCAAATTTGCCTGATGGAAAAAGAATCTCAAAAACTCAATGAGGGGAATCATTGCTTCAGAATTAGATTGGAGCAAATGCAAGCTAATGACTTTATGAGAACTCAAGATGCTGTTAAACAAATCCAAACAAATGCAAGAATATAAGGAAATGTGAAATATCTCATGGGAAAAACCACTGACCTGGAAATAGATCCAGGAGAGATATTTTAAAAATTATTGGACTGCCTGAAAGCCATGACCAAAGTAAGAACCTAGAAATCATCCTCCATGAAGTTCTCAAAGAAAACTGCCCTGATATTTTAGTACTAGAGGGCAAAATAGAGGTTGAAAGAATCCACCGATCACCTCCTGAAAAAGATCCTGAAAAGAAAACTCCTAGGAATATTATAGCCAGGTTCTGGAATTCCCAAATTAAGGAGAGAATATTACAAGTAGCCAGAAAGAAACAATTTGAATACTGTGGAAACACAATCAGGATAACCCAGGATCTGGCAGCTTCTACACTGAGGGATCGAATGGCTTGGAATATGATATTCTGGAGGGCAAAGGAGCTGGGATTAGAACCAAGAGTCAGTCACCTACCCAGCAAAACTGAGTATCATGTTTCAGAGGAAAATATGTTCATTCACTGGAATAGAGGACTTTCAAGCATTCTTGCTGAAAAAACCAGAGTTGAACAGAAAATTTGACATTCAGATACAAGAAGCAAGAGAAGCTTGAGAAGGTAAACAGGGAAAAGGAATCATAAGGAACTTATCAAAGTTGAACTATTAACATTCCCACATGGAAAAACAATAATTGTAACTTATGAAACTTTTCTCAGTAATTGAAGGGATTAGAAATATATATGTCTATACATGAGGGTATATGGGCATATGAATACATATGTGAATGTGTGTTTATATGTTTACAGGTATACATAGATAGAGGGCACAGGACCAATTTAACAGGAAGGAGTGATACTTAAAAGGTGAAATTAAGAGGTGAGAGGAATATAATGAGAGGAGATGGGGAGAGACAGATTGGGGTAAACTATCTCATACAGAAGAGGCAAGGAAAAATGGTTACAATGGAGGGGAAGAATAGGAAGGCAAAAGGGAATGGGTCAACCTTATTCCCATTGAATTTGGCTTGAGGAGGGAGTGAAATACACACTAAATAGGGTATCTCACCCTCCAGGAGAATAGGGGGGAAGGGGATGAGAGGGGGCGATGATAGAACGGAGGGTAGGCTGGGGGAAAGGGAGGTTGGAAGCACTCACTTTTGAAAATAGATGGGATCAAAGTGGAGAGTAGAGCAGGTGGGAGGTGGGATGGGAGGGAGGGAAGTGTAGTCAGTCTTTTACAATGCATCTACTATGTTATTGTTTTGCATTAGCCCCACAAGTGCAACCTATACGGGACTGCAAATCTTCCCAGTAGGGGTGGGTGATGGGGAAGGAGGGGAATGAATCTGGAATTGAAAGTTTTGAAATCAAATATCCAAATATGTGTGTGTGTATATATAAATATATATATATACATAAATATGTATGTATGTATAGGTGTGTTTATATACATATTTACATATATATTTATTATTAATACCATCTTACATGTAATTGGGAAATGGGATGTGCAGGCACTGAGGCATAGAGATCCACTGGAAAAGTGGAAAGGGGTATGGGGGAAAATATGGGAGAGAGCAAATTGGAGGAGGGGATATCCTGTGGGACTGCTATTTTGAGGCGGTGGGTAGGGGGAGAATGGGGAGAAAATTTGTAACTCAAAATCTGGCGGAAACGGATGATGTAAATCAGAAGTTAATAAAGCATTTAAAAAAAGCTATTATAGTCTGTTTCATTATAACTTCCAAATATCTGAGGAAAAAGAGTTTCAGTGATGGGGGAGTCAAAGGAGACAAAACAAAAGATATTTTCTTTATGACATTCTCCTCAGAGAAGCCTCATCTCAATGAGGAAAAGCATATGACTTTTAACATATATAATAGTTTATATTCATACTGGTCCCTACATATGTTGTGTCATTTGACTCCCTAACAAGCTTTTGAGGCAACAACAATCAGTAATATGCATTTTACATATATGGAGTAGCAAATGGCAAACAACTACAGAATCTTTGTCAAGAAAACCACAGATGAGGTCATATAGGATCCAATGGCTGATATGACTCAACAACATGTTACATATAAGGAATGAACAGAGAGGTCAAGTGACTTGAAAGATCATACATTAAGAAGAATTTGAGTCAAAACTGAGAGCCAGGTCTTCTTGACCAACCCTGCACAGAATATATTAAGCTAAGTTGATACCCTTCTTTTTATCTATATAACACAGATCCCCACCATTCTTCCTTTACCCCTCACTCTCACTCTGTTCATGTAGGGTATAATAGATTTAATTCTTTCTTTTCCAAATGATTTATTAACTTCTGATTTACATCATTCATTTCCTCCAGATTTTGAGTTACAAATTTTCTCCCCATTTTTCCCCTACCCACTGTCCCAAAATAGCAGTCCCACAGGATATCCCCTATTCCAATCTGCTATCTCCCATATTTTCTCCCATACCCCTTTCGACTTTTCCAGTAGATCTCTATGCACCAGTGCCTGTATATCTTATTTCCCAATTACATGTAAAATAGTATTAATAATAGTATATATATATATATACACACACACATATATGTGTGTGTGTATGAATATATATGTGTGTATATATATATGTGGGTGTGTGTGTGTATGTATATATATGAATATTTGGTTTTAAAATTTTGAATTCCAGATTCATTCCCTTTCTCCCTTGTCACCTACCCTTACTGGGAAGAGATAAGCAGTTCAGTATAGGTTGTACATGTGTGGCTAATGCAAAACAATAACATAGTCGATATATTGTAAAAGACTGACTATATTTCCCTCCCTCCTATCCCACTTCCCACTTGTTCTATTGTCTGCTTTGATCCCATCCTTTTTCAAAAGTGGGTGCTTCCAACTTCCCTCCCCCCAGCCTGCCCTCCCTTCCATCATCCCCCCCTCTCATCCCCTTCCCCCCTACTCTCCTGGAGGGTTAGATACCCTATTTAGTGTGTATTTTATTCCCTCCTCAAGCCAAATTCAATGGGAATAAGGTTGACCTATTCCCTTTTGACTTCCTATTCTTCCCCTCCATTGTAACCATTTTCCCTTACCTCTTCTATATGAGATAGTTTACCCCATTCTGTCTCTCCCCATCTCCTCTCATTATATTCCTCTCTCACCTCTTAATTTCACCTATTAAGTATCATCCCTTCCTGTTGAATTGGTCCTGTAAAGTATCATCCCTTCCTGTTGAATTGGTCCTGTGCCCTCTATGTATAACTGTAAACATATATACACTTTCATATATGCATTCATATGCCCATATAGCCTCATATATAGACATACACACATATTTCTATTCCCTTCAACTACTGAGAAAGTTTCATGAGTTACAATTATTGTTTTTCCATGTAGGAATGTTAATAGTTCAATTTTGATAAGTTCCTTATGATTTCTTTTCCCTGTTTACCTTCTCATGCTTCTCTTGCTTCTTGTATCTGAATGTCAAATTTTCTCTTCAACTTTGTTTTTTTCAGCAAGAATGCTTGAAAGTCCTCTATTCCACTGAATGACCATATTTTCCCCTGAAACATGATACTCAGTTTTGTTGGGTAGGTGACTTTGGTTTTAATCCCAGCTCCTTTGCCCTCTGGAATATCATATTCTAAGCCCTTCAATCTGTCAGTGGAGAATCTTCCAGATCCTGAGTTATCCTGATTGTGTTTCAACAATATTCAAAATATTTCTTCCTTCCTGCTTTTATTATTCTCTCCTTCATCTGGGAATTCTGGAGCCTGGCTATAATATTCCTAAGAGTTTTCTTTTGGGGATCTTTTTCAGCAGGTAATCGGGGGATTCTTTCAACTTCTATTTTGCCCTCTGGTTCTAAAACATCAGGGCAGTTTTCTTTGAGAACTTCATGGAGGATGATTTCTGGGTTCTTACTTTGGTCATGGCTTTCAGGTAGTCCAATAATTTTTAAATTCTCTCTCCTGGATCTATTTTTCAGGTCAGTGGTTTTTCCCATGAGATATTTTACATTGCCTTCTATTCTTTCATTTGTTTGTATCTGTTTAACAGCATCTTGATTTCTCATAAAGTCATTAGCTTCCATTTGCTCCAATCTAATTCTGAAGCAATGATTCTCCTCATTGAGCTTTTCAGATTCTTTTTCCATCTGGCAAATTTGGCTTTTTTGGCATTCTTCTCCTCATTGCCTTTTTGAGCCTCTTTTGCCATTTGAGTCAGTCTATTTTTTAAGGTGTTATTTTCCTCAGTCAGGCTGTTGACTCTCATTTCATAATTTTCTTGCATTGTTCTCATTTCTCTTACCAATTTTTCCTCCACTTCTCTTATCTGCTTCTTAAGGTCCTCTATGGCCTGTAACCAGCTTATATTTTCCTTTGACGCTTTTGGTGCAGGAGTTCTGACTTCACTGTCTTCCTCCTGTTCCATGGTTTGCTCTTTTTTTGTACCCAAAATAGGAGTCTAATGTTGGAATCTTCTTTCTGATTTGTTTCCTTTGCCTGGTCATGTCACCCCTCAGTCACTTGACCCCTGGGCTTTTTGCCACAGTAGGACTCTGCCACCAGACAGGGGAGCTTTCGTCCCAAATGCTGGGGTTTTCTCAGGCACCAGAGGTATTAGATGGTGCCCTCTCTGAGGTCTCCACACAGTCTGGCAAGCTGGACACACACCCCAGGACCTCCACCCTAGACTGCAATCCAGGTCCAAGCAGGTTAAAGCAAGATCGATTACCCCTCAGACTGGTGCTTTATCCTCTACACTCTGCAGGCCAAGAGCTGAATGTGGCACTGGCTGGCTCTGCTGGCATCTCAGCAGCTTCTCACCCTGGGGGCAAAAGCCATGCACTCCTACTTACTGGGTCCCAAAGTCCAGACTGCACTCACCTCTCACTTTGTCCTTCCCATCTATGTGTTGATTAATCTGGAAACAGCCACAGCTGCTTCTGATCTGGACTCCCTCCTGCAGGGGGCTGGTCAGGCCCGCCCTGGGGCTAAAGCCTTGTTGTGGGGCTGTGCTCGGCTCCCAGAGCACTCTGCTCCCTGATTCCTGCTGGCCTGCTGGGCTGTCCTCAATGGGAGGTTAGCTTCTCTGTGTCATTTTGTGGGTTGTGCAGCTCCAAAGTTTGTTTAGAGTTCCCTTTTTACATGGTTAGGGGAAGGTGGAAGCTGGAGCTAGGGGGAGGTCCTGCTTCTACTCTGCCATCTTCCATAGATTTATTTCTTAAGGATCAAGTCTTAAACCCAAATCACTCTGACTCTCACTGATTGACCAACAAAATGTCCCAGCCCAAGCCCTAAAATGTCATTGTTTGGGCCCAGATGCCTCCTAATGATTGTAAATAGCAATTGTTTCTATTTTGGTGAGAAACCCTGAGAACCTTTGCCTCCCAGACTAACTTCTTTTGGACTAAGTAAAAGAGGTCATTCTCTGCCCCATTTCTTGCCTACCTTTAATCACTGAATGAGCATTGCCTCAGTCAAACTGAGACCTGGGAAAGACCTTAGTTGAAAAAGACAAGGTCTTCCACTGCATCTGGGGCCATCTCCAGGTGCCCTGATCTATATCTTCCCACTGGATCCAGATGGCTCCAGAAGAGAAAATAAGGCTGGTATCTTTGCACAATCCTCCCTCACTTAAAACCAACTCACTTGCAAATATTGTCATCACCTTCCTGATGTCATGGTTCTCTTTCATTTTCAATATACCAACAGCAATGGGAGAGATAAATCTTCAAGACCCTAGTTTATTCTTTCCCAAAGCCATGATTGATTGAAAACACTGTGATAGGAAATTATTTCCTCAGTGGTTAAAATTAGGGGAGATGAAATAAGCAACTTCTAACAAAAGTCATAGGAACAGTCGTACACATCAGACAAATTGCACAGTTTGTCCTCTTCTGAGGCAGAGTAGATTATAGCCTAACACGGTGTCATGTAAGGAATGTTGAGAAGTCCCCCCCTCAAAGTGTGTCCTCCACCAGTGTGTCAAAGTCCCTGAAATGGCCTTTTTATCCACTTCTTTTTAAAATACATGTAATTGAAGAAAAGCAATATATTGATCCAATGTGATTGATAGTTAAACTCAAATGAGTTCATCAAGTTGGAAAGTAGGATCCTTATAAAATGAGAGGGGGCTGGATTAGATAGGAAAGGGCTGAAATATGAGGAGCTATCTGAGCTGTCAGAGAATGAATAGAATGAGAGCTCAACAAATTTAGAGAGCAATGGAATGTGACACAATCACTCAGGGGCCTTACAAATTGAGGAAACACCATTTCCCCCTTGGGAGTAGCTATAAATGAGTCGTTAAGCACATAGTAAGGATTCTCCAGTTATCCCAAGGGATAAGCAGGTGCCCAATATGACACCTGCAATACAGCACACTTCCTAGTGAAGAAGTAATAGATGTTAAATTAATGCCCACATTCCCACGCCGACATACTTTTTGGATCTGATAACAAATGAAGAGGTAATAGTAGTTTTTTGTAATGTAACAAAATTAACTGTATTGCACCTGCCCACCACCTTCATACAACTTCTCTTATGTTATCACATACTCTTCTCATCTTATCCACCTAAATTTCCAATTCTGGTATGGCTATTCCACAAGCATTTCTTATATGTCTAATAATAATAATTATTATTATAGAGTTTATAGCATTTTAAGGTTTACAAAGCACTCTACAAATATATCATTTTATTCTTTCAACAGCCTGGAAACTACTAGGCTGAGAGCTGGGCATGTGAAAGATAAAAACAAAGCAGTACCTACCCTCAAGAAGCTCATATTTTTACATGCAATATATACAATTTAATTGATGGAGGGAGGAAAGGCACTGCCCCCTTGGTGATCAGGAAAGGTCTATTAGTTTTGAGGCATTTGAGATGAGTTATAAAAGAAACTAGGGACTCTAACATGAGATTAAAAGAGATTTATCCAAGGTATGTGGGACAGTCTAGAAAATGAGTATTTGATTATTCTAGCTACTTACTACAGCTCTGTCAATACTGTATCCACTGGAACCACCAGCCTATATGAACAGCTGTAAACATCATTTTATATTTAAAAGAGGTAGCATGTGTATAAATCTGGTCTTGGAATTCAGAAGTTGTTGTTGTTGTTACTCAGTCATTTCAGAGTCTTTGTGACCCCATTTGGGGTGTTCTTGGCAAAGATACTGAAGTGGTTTGCTATTCCCTTCTCCATCTCATTTTACAGATGAGGAAACTGAAGCAAACAAGGTTAAATGACTTGCTTAGGGTTACACAACTGGAAAGTGCCTGAGGCTAGATTTGAACTCAGATCCTCCTGACTCCAGGCTTGGCACTCTATCCACCTTGCTGCTCTGGAGTTCAAGTGACTTTGGTTCAAATCTGACCTCAAATACTTATTTTTTGTTTAACCATAGACAATCATCAAATCTCTCTGAATTTTAGTTTCCTAATCTATAAGGTAAGTATGATGATATTTATAGTATCTACCTACCTCACAATGTTGTTATAAGGATCAAAATTTCATATTCATAAAGGGCCTTGTATAAACTTCATGATGCTATGTAAATGGAAGTTAATGTTGTCACAATTTTATAAATACCAATATTTCCTCCAAATTCCTTAAATCCCTTTCTTATTTTTTTTACTGCTTTCAATAGTGATTCTTTTATTATTTAAACCTTTTGACTAGCAAGTGGTTCTAATAAAATAAGCTGTTTTGAGCATAGGGAACACATATTATATTCGGTTCTGGATACCATACTTCAGAAAGGACATTGATTAGCTAGTTGGCATCCAGAGAAGAGCAGCAAAAATGACACAGGGGCCAGGGTTCATGGCAGAATGAGAACTGATAAAAGAAACTGAGAATTTTAGCCTCAGGAACAGAAAAGTAGTAGCAACTAGAGTAACAGAAAAGTAGTAGTAGCAGAAAAGAGATAAGAAGGGAATTATAGCTCTCCTCAGATATTTAAAGGTCTGATAAATGCAAGAGAGATGAGACTTATTATGTTTGGTTCCAAGGAGTAAAAAAAAAGAAAAATGAGTGGGATTTGCAAAAAGACAAATTTAGACTTCATGTAAGGAAGAACTTCCTAATAACTGGAGCTGTCCAAATATGAAATGGGCTGGTTAGGGAGCTAGTGGATTCCTTTTCCTTGGCGGTCTTGAAGCAAAGACTGTGTAGTGCCACTTATTTGGCCTGTTAGATTGGATTTTCTTTTTTTAAAAATCAATTATTTTTCAATTAACCAACATTTATTTTCTGTCCCTCCCAATTTTCCCCAATTCCATTTAGAAGTTAAAAGACTAAAACATGATCACAAATAGAGATTGCATTAGATGGCCACTTAATTCCCTTCCACCCCTGAATTTCTGTGAATTCTCTCTTCCTTTGTCATCTCCAGGATGCCTACTGCATCATGAAATGTCCACAAAGTTCCACTAAGTGGGTGAATTAATCAGTCCTAATTACCAGTTTATATTAATATAAAATCCCATTGAAAATAAGTTTTTTCTGTTCAGACCAGGCCCCCCCCCATTCAAATACACAAATATTTTAGTGTTTTCTGAATATGCTGCAACTGTACAAAGTCAGGCCCCCTATATCTTCCTGTGACAATTCACAACTGGAATACTATAAAGATTCACTGGACTTATTTCATCATTTCCAGAGTTGGCATACATATACCCCCTTGTACAATGAACATTTTGGAGCTGGATTAACGTTTGTTCATGGCTCTGATCATGTGCCTATGTGATAAGCAATACCTTCATATTTAGGTTTCTGGTTTCTCTCCTTTAGGATAATAAGAATTATTGTTATGAGATTACAAACTGGGAATGAATTGCTCTCTAAGAATGAATCTGGTAATGTGCATTGGTTTCTTGTCTGTGCATTTTCAAAGTTAGCAAGGGTAAAGAAACTTAACTGAAGATAATCATGGATATATTTTTATGTGATATATTTCAGTTTCCTAGAACACTGGAAGATTCAAAATGGAAATGTCTCTGTAGTTGTGGCATGTATTTCTCTGTTCTTCATATATAACACTCTACCTCCTCACTCTAAGCCTTTTCATTGGCTGCTGTCCATGTCTGCAATGCTCTCCCTTCCTCATCTCTGCCTCTTAGCTTCCCAGGCTTCCTTTAATTCTTAGCTAAAGTCGAACTTTTTTTCAAAAAGCTTTTTCCTGTTCTCTTTAATTCTCCTTCCTTCCAAGATTATGCCAATTTTTGTTGTATATATTTTACTTGTACATAATTCTTTGCATTTTGTCTCCCCCACTGAACTATAACCTCTTTGAGAACAAGGACTATTTTGTTTCTTTTTTGTTTGTTTGTTGTTGGTGGTTTTTATTTTTGCCTTCTTATCCTTAGTTTTTAGAATAGGGTTAGACACATGGTAGGTACTTAATAAATGTTAGTTGACTGAGTGACTACACAGTGCTTAACAGGAATATTTTATCTAGGATCCTAAAGTTGCTCTTTTAATATTTTGATAGCTGCATTTCATTTATAATCATATACACTTCATTTCATGAATTTAAAAACATTATTCGGATTTCACTAGACTGCCAAAGGTGCCCATATTAGAAAAAAAGACTGAGTCTCTGATCTTAAAAAAAAGACTTTTTAAAATAGAAACAACATCCACCATGGGACTGTTCTTAAGAAACAAACTGGGAAAAGTAAAAAATCCAAGGAAATAAAATTTCCCAGGGTATTTGTATTTATAACTTCCTTTCTGGTCTGCCCCATTTATAAAAAGGTTATAGATTGTTCCCATTCTAGGTGTCACTTTATTGTAGCTGCCATTAGAACTTAAATAATATAGAAGTATATATTGAAAGGCACCCTGCTAGAGTGGGTAGCAGGTTGATCAAGCAATTAATAGTTCAATAAGATCATTTCCTGCCTCTAACAAATCTTACTTGCATAAATCCGGGGAAATTTCTTAACCTCGCAAGATCTAGGCAACTTTTAAAAACTCTTAATTACAAAACAGTTGTTGATCTGCTTTGAGAGAGGGAGTTTCCATACCAGGAGTTCCCTACACTGATGAAATTACAGGTCTGCACAAGAAAGAGCAGAGTGCTACAAGCCTTACATACACTGTTTCATACAGTCTATCCTATGGTTCACAGAAAGCCTATTGAATTAGTTCTGCCCACACAAAATCTCCTTGAGACCAGGAACTATCTCAATTTTGTATTTCTTTCTCTAGTGCCTAGTACAGTGCCTACCACACAGCAGTCATATAACAATCACTTGTTGACTGATTGATTAATAAATATGTTCAGCCTATGTTTGTATTCACTGTAAAAGAGCTTTCAGATTTATATATTGTACAATTGTAGCTTTAAACAAATCCTGCCAAAATTTTATCATGCAGTAGCTACTTCCTGAATTTATCACAGAAGCACAGTAGTTGTATGCCAAGTATGGCACTAAGAAAGAAATGCATTACTGTGCAAGCCATACGTTTAAATACATAGGCACATAGCTCTTTTTGTGCTTCTGAGTATAAAGCCCCTCAAAAAATATGGAATATTAGTAACTCCACAAAAGAGGATGATGCCTGCCCCCTTCTCTAAAATTCCAGGTTCACTCTCAGACCAAGTACATGGGAACCCAGGCAACATTTGGAACTGATTGAAGGCAAGCATGAATTATTACTGGATAAAAACCTATAATTCCATTTTGGGGAGGGATCAGAGAAATCTTGCTGAAAGTAACAGAAACTAAGCAAACACAAAAAATTAGCTTAAATATATTTTCATTATGTGATGAAGTTTATGATTGGAGAAGGAATGATGAATTTGTAGTCAAAGGCTCAGGTTTTAAGGCCTAGCTCCTACCACTTACTTCCTATGTGACATTGGGCAAGTCATGATGTTGAGGGAATGATTTCCTCAGTATCCTCACCTGTAAAATGAGTGGGATAAAACAGATTACTTCTAAGGTTCCCAGGAATGTGATACAGAAGGAGAGAAGCAGGAAAAAGAGTAAGGGCACTGAAATGGAAGTGGGAAGTAACTAAAGATAAAATTGTCCTCTGCCAGAGTTTTGTCAAAGGCTTACCCGTTCCCTGCCATGGATAAATATTCAAGTTCTATAGAATAATATTTTCAGAAGCAGGCAGAAAGTGGGGGAAAAAAAAGATGCAGCAGACCTGGGCTGCCCAAAGCCAAGGAAGCATACTGTACAACAAACATAGATTCTTGGAATCACCAAGTGACAGTCCCATTTCATTGGGGCACTAATTAACAGAAAGATTTAAAGATGAGCTTTGGCAGCAGGAAGTCACTGGTGTTTTCATGACTAGGTAGTATGACTTCATTGCAACAGGATAAAGAGCAGCATGATTCTAAAGAGAGTTGAGAATGGTCTCCAAAGCAGATCAACTTTTATGATCATTGTGATCCTTGAAAAGGCCATCATTCCTTTCCTTCTATATTAGTTCTTTGTGGATCTCTTGTCACACCTCTCTAAGTTCAAGAAGTGGACCAAGGAGTTTGCACTCTCTTTCCCCTGGGATGTAGTCATAGAAACACGTCTGATATTATCCATATTTGGCTTCAAAGGGAAATAGTATAGAGATTTAGGAAGAGTAGGAAGAAGATTTAGCCAATGACATGATGTATGCCTTTAGACTTAGACACTTGTCTGAAGTTTCTGTGGAGGGAAAGCAAGCTATATACAGGTGTAGAGGGAATTCCGATTTTTATATTAATAGAAATGTTATGTGAATGAATATACTCATAATTTAGTTTTCTCAAGAGTTGCCTCTATGACTTGGGAGTCAGAGCTCACAATGCAGCTTGAACTGATCAGTCAAACCTTGACAAGGCTCACAATCATTGGCATCCTTCTGCCTGTGTACCTCAAGTGAAGCACATCAAAGACTGCAGAACCTGTTCCTGTCAAAAACATATAAAAAGTTTATACACCCCATATCTTAGCTACCCCTTTTCAGTGTTGCTTCATAACAAAGCTCTCATACAATGACTAACCCTTCATTTTCAGGAAAACACAATTTTGCATATGTCAAGTCTTATTTTTGAAATGAAGTCATTTGCAGCACATACCTGAATGCCTTTTAAACACATTTTTTTTTCACTAACAACCTATTGAGTATAGTGGAAAGCCAATTAACCTTCAGAGAGAAATAATTTTACAATTAACCATTCAATGTGTTAAATAGTATATGCCTACCACCAATACCTACAAAGTTTCTTGTAGATTGTCACAAAAACCTTTGGCTTTCACTGGACACCCACAGAGGGACTAGATTTCTTCCACTTGACCCCAGAGGGCAGAACTAAAAGTAAGTGGATAGGAGTTGAAGAAAAGCAAATTTAGACTTCATGTCAAGAGAAATTCCCTAACAATTATAGTTATCTAAAAATAGAATGGACTGCCATCAGAAGCAGGAACATCCCATCCCCACCCAGGAAGCCTTTAAAGAAAGGTTAGAGAGGCTATGGGGGAGGGAGGGATTTTCCTTGAGGTACAAATTGTATTTGATGATTTCTGAGGCTCCTTTCAACTGTGAGATCCTTTGATTTTGCATTTCCATAGCTAGAAACTTTCCTAAGACTCCTTCCCTCCATATTCTGCTAGTGCCTTCCTTATGGCAATAGCCTCCTCATTTGTTTTCTATTTGTTGTTGTTGTAGTTGTGGTGTTTCAGCTGTGTCTGACTCCTTGTGGCCCCATTTGGAGCTCTCATGGCAAAGATACTGGAGTTCTTTGCCATTTTCTCCTCCAACTCCTTAACCCTGTATACATCTTGAATGTATAAGTTTGTTTGGTTGTTCTCTCCCCTATTCAACTGTAAACTTTGTGAGGGCAGGGCAGCTTTTTTGGCCTTTTTTTGTATTCACAACACTTAGCACAGTGCCTGGCAGATTTCATACACTTAATAAATGCTTGTTAACTGAGAGACAATCAAAGAAAAATTATTTCAAATAAATTTAATAGCTTCTTGGGTCTCCCCAGGGTAAAAACAAACACGAACTTTCCTGCTTTCTGCAATGCTGCCCAGCTATCATCTTATCTCTCTCATCTTCCATGCCAAATTTCCAGAAGAGAAGGACACACTTGATGCTTCCACTTCCTTACTGCTCACTCATCATAGCTCTGTAATCCAAACTTTGTCAAATGAAACAGTCCTTTCCAAATTTACTAGTAATTGCTTACTTTCCAAATCCACTTATTTTCTCTCACTTTTAACAGGTCTGCTGCATTCGACTATCCCCTCTTTTTTCATACTCTTCCTCATTTGGCTTCCATGACACTACTCTCTCCTACTTGTCTTGCGTGTATGAATATCTCTCTTCATTCTCCTTTCTCAGTTGTCAGCTGCTCTTCCTTCTCCTGATGCCCCACAATGAATGAAACCCCTAAAAGCTCCTTTGTCCTCAATTCTATTACCATCTTTCTTGAAATATTTATACTCATTTAGTGACCTTATCCACCCATTTGACTTCAATTTCATTGCCATGTGAATGAGTCTAAAGTTTACATTTCCAGGCCTGACCTATCCCCACAAATCCAATACTGCATTCCAGATTGCCTTCTAGATACATTCAACAATGTTTATTCTTATTTAGTCATGTTTCAGTCATGACTGACTCTTTGTGACTTCATTTGAGGTTTTCTTGACAAAGATACTGGAGTGATTTGACATTTTCTCTCCAGATCATTCTGCAGATGAGGAAACTGAGGCAAACTGGGTTAAGTGATTTGCCTAGTCACACAACTAGTGTCTGATGCTAGATTTAGACTCAGGAAGATGAGTCTTCTGATAAAGCCCAGTGCTCTAGAGCCCACTGTTCTATCCACTGCACCATCTCACTGCTCTTACACCTATATGACACCTTATCAAAATCAATCTGTCCAAAACAGAACTCATCATTCTCCCCCCAGCCCCTTCTCCCAATTGTCACACTATCGCTATGTACGGGGATGACAGTACCATCTTCCTACTATGCTAAGGTTGAAAAACTTTCAAGTCAACTTGACTTTTGTAATCTAAACTTTCATACCCAAATATTTGTCCAGTCTTGTTAATAATAAACCCCGCGGTATCTCTTGAATACATCCTTTCCAAGTTTACTAGTAATTTCTTACTTTCCAAAGCCACTTATTTTCTCCTTTGTTCTCCAATACTACTGCTGTCTCCCAATACAGGCCCTTATCACTTGTCATCAGGACTATTGTAACTTTCTCCTTTTTGGTTTTCCTGCCTTTGGTTTCTAGCTACTCCGATGCGTCCTCTACCCTACTGTTAAGATAATCTTTGAAAATCTTGTGACTCCTTTATTCAGAGCTCTCCATTGCTTCCTAGCATTCAAGGACGTCCACAGTCTATTTGTCCATCCTTATTTCATTCTATTCCTCTTCATGTATTTATATTCTATCAGAAGCAGACAATTAGCCATCTCCTAATCCTTTCTGGGCCTCTCCTTTTTGGTGCATTTTTGTAGATCATCCTCTATAGCTAGGAGCATGGGATTTTAGAACTTGGGCTTGAAGGGACCTCAGAGATCTCTCATTTTGCAGATGAGGAAATAGAGATGGAAGATGGTGACGTGCCTTGCTCAAGGTCACACAAGTAATAACATCTCGGACAGGATCTGAACCTCTGATTCTCAAAATAGGCTCCACCTACATCTAAACCTTTAAATTATTACAAATATTTCTGAAAATGATCCTTTTTTGACATAATTTTGAGTCCCTCACAACTGTGAATTTTGGGGGGCCTATGGAATTCCTTACTTTCCCAAGATGAAACCACTAGGAGAACAATAAGTGTTGTTTTTATTTTTTTTTAATGGGCTCTTAAAACAGGAAATAGTTGCCTACTCCAATGCCCCCTGGTGTCAAGCAGATGATGCTGGGTTCTCAAAGATTATGCCCAGAAAGAACAAGTTCTACAAAGCTCCAAAATGTGTCAGTGGTGAAGATATGTGTATCCTCACCCAGTTAAACACAGTAAAGCTCAGTATACACAGATTAACTGCTTCTTCACAATTAAAAAGGCACAGCAACACATTAAAGTTTTTAAAATTACTTTTTAAACAGATTTTTATTGATATTTTTTATTTTAAAGTCACCTAGATTTCCTACTGTATCCTTTTCTTCCTACCCACATTCCCCAGAAAATCAAACTTTATTTTAAAAAGATTTAAAAAAAGACAAAGAAGAAAAAGTAGAGAAAAAGCGACAAAATCAATTGATACATTAATGCTCCACAGCCACAAAATTACTACCTGTGCAAAGGATTGAGGGGAAGTGTATTTTCATTTCTCTGCTTTAGAAACAAGCTTATTCTTTGTAATTTTGTAGCAATCATTTTTTAAAAATTGTTTTGGGTCTGTTATTCTTTCCATTAACATTGTTTTATGTGTGTGTGTATAAACATATACACATGTGTGTATAACATTATATTCTAGTATTAATTTTATTATATACACATATGTAAGCATGTACATATACACATACCCAAATAATATGTAGACATCCATATAACATTTACACATATACACACATAAAGTTTTCTTGGGTTAATTTATTTCATTTTATATCAGATCATGTCTTTCCATGTTTCTCCTCTTTATTGTTTCTTATAGCATAGTAATATTCTGATACATTCCCAGTGAAACTTTTGATTGACATTGAAAATCACATTTTTTCCTGACCTCTCTTCCCCCAATTTAATTTTCCTCATAGGCAAGTTTGCCACAAGGAAACCAGAGAAAATAGTGATGTGGGAAAAACAGGGATTGAACCTCTCATAGCAACAAATGTGCCTGAAAGTACCTTTTCTTTAATAAAAATTTTCAATTTTATGAACATTATGTTCCTCAGAATGATTGAAGGCTTTATGGATGACCCATAATGAAGACCTATAACTTTTAAATAGTGACATTTGAAAATATTAGTAAACCCTGAGATCTGAAAGACAGAATGCTCTCTTAACAAGGTCGAGTTGGTTGAAGATTGCTTATCTCCCAGGACCTCCAGGAAAGAAGAAAAGAACAGATTCTCCACTGTCAAGTTATGGAATGAGTCCTTTGAGGTAAAGCACAGGTTTCTCAAATTTTTGGTAAACATGCCTGTCATGAGTGAGGATGCTATTTGTTATTTGGAGTGTTTATTTTATGCCCTAACAGAAGGCTGAGCAATAGCATGACAAGTGTTTATTTTCTTTGCCAGATTTCAGACATTCTGGAGAATATTTTCAAAATTATCATAGGTTCCTATCACTTCATTCTAAATTAAGAAGGTCACAGGATCATGGACTTTGAACTATAAAGGACATTAGAGGCCACCTAATCCAACCATTTCATTTTATAGATAAGGAAACTGAGGCTCAGAGATTCAAGGACACACAGGTAGCTTCTACTTCATGTCAGATAATTCACACTAATAATAATAGCCAACACATATAAAGTTTAGAAGTTCACAAAGCGGGGCGGCCAGGTAGCACAGCGAGTAAAGAAGACCTGGAGATCGAATCCCAGGCTCAGACACTTAGCACCCACCCAAAAAACACCTGGCCGTGTAACCTTGAGCAAGTTACTTAACCCCAATTGCTTAGGGGCGGCCAGGTGGCTCAGCGAGTAAGAGCACCGGCTCCAGTGTCGGGATGACCTAGATCAAATCCAGGCTCAGATATTCAGCACCACACCCAGAAATAACTGGCTGTGTAACCTTGAGCAAGTTACATAACCCCAATTGCTTTAAAAAAAAAAAAGTTCACAGAACACTTTTCATATAATATCTGATTTGATTGGCAAATAATCTCCAGAGATGGGTATTGTTATTATTTCTATTTTATAGGTGATGAGATGGAGGCATGGAGAAATTAAGTGACTTGACTAGAATCACAACTAGTAAGTTTCAGAAATGACATGCAAACTCAAAATTGACAATTTGCGTTCCTAAATCTATGTCTAGCATTCTGTTATTACAATGTGCTGCCTGAAAAATAGAGTGTCTGCAGGTGACATCCCTGGATGCATATCCTCTGGGATGAATAATATCACCTCTTAAAGCCCAACAGGAAGACTAAACTCTTGCTCTGTGGATTGTAATACTAAAACCCGTTAAAATATGTACCAATATCATCCTCGTGTTGCATGACTTGCAGTTATGGAACATTAGAGTCTCCATTAGATTATAATTGGGGATCACCTAAAGCACAAGGAAGAGAATCATGCTGAGTATGAGTAGACTTCAACACATCAGATACTAGCAATTAAAAAGGAGAACCAAAGTCAAGGATGTGATAAAGGAAATTTAAGCAGGATATAGACTGGTCCTGCAGCTAGAGACAGAAAAGCAGTTCCCCAACATGTTGGTTAGATTCCATAGGGTGAGAATCTGGACCAAAGGAATGCACATAAGACACAGGCAGTCATGGATGTGTTGTGATGTGCATCGATGAAGGGATTTCTCACATTTATGAGATGACAGATTGTGGGCATATGGCAACATACAAAATTAGTGTAAATCTTACCTGACTCTAATTATCATTCTTACTCATTTCATGCGCTTCCTTCCATCCCTAAGCCTTTCCTGCCTCAGGCAATGTGTCTAGACATTATAGAAGGGTCCACAGATGATACAGTTGGTCTGCTCATTGACATTTATTGCATAAGAAATTGCAGTGTGCCTGATAATTCTCAAATAAAGAGAGTATTCTTTTCTAGAAGCTTGTGACCTTTGGGGAAAAAAATAATGCAGTTTGCTCAAGCAGAACTTTATTAGTTTTTGAAGAACCCAAGTTACACTGGGATTCCACTCTTCTAAACTAGCTAGTAAAAGTTTATGTCTGTTCTCCATTCTTTAGCAAGTAAAGCCTCACTGCCAGTTGCCTCAGAGAAGACCCACTTGAAATGCAGTTTCCCCAGAGACAGCAATTACTTGTGCCCACACCTTCTCTACACATACTCATGGAGCACAAGCTCTCCAACTGAGATGACTTAAGCTAACGATCACACCAATTACCAGAAAATTTACAGCTACATTATGTGTTGTGTGGCTGACAGTAGAATTGAGCCTTCAGTATTTACCAAAAGAACTGTGGTTGATTCCCAGATAATTAGTATGGCATCATTGCATAATGGCCTAAAAACCTTCTTGAATCCTCTTTATTACTCCCAGTCTGACTTTGATATAGGGACACACATAAGGCTGATTTACTATAAAGGACTGAGGGAAAAATGAGGGACAAAGCAATGATATATCTCCTCAGTAAATTGTCACAGAAAATCCTCAAGACCTCTGGCACAGGAAGCAATCTTGGAGTTTTGTTGTTTTTGTTTTGCCTAATGGTTGGCCCTACTGCAATAGTTTACTGGTACTACATCTGTACTTCTTGCCATCCTCTTCTCCCTCATCCAGGCAAAGAGGATATTTTGATAAAGAGTCATAAAGAAGAATTGAATACCCCTATTCAGGAGGTGAGGTAATCAGAATTATCCAAGAGAACAACATAGTCATATGAAATGACTACAATCATGTAAATGAAAAGAGGGCTCAAAAGAAACCAAAATCTATGCATTTGAAATCACTAATCTTGGTTCTGGAGAACAGAAAATGCAACTGATCATCCTTCTTTCTGTGTAGTTGTAGGAGATTATGGGGAGGGAGGGTGGTTGGGGCAGATTTTACTTTACATGATCAGACAGTTCCTACACCAATTTTTTACCTACATTTTCTTTCTTAGAAAGGTGGGTTTGATGCTGGGAATAGAGGAAAAATGGAGTTATATCTGGAAATGATTGTGACATATAAAAAAATAACATATAATATTTTAAATAACTAAACATCTACTGCAAATGCTTTAAATGTGAAATAAATGTAAAGATATGAAATTTCCTATATCCCAATCCATTTATTAAATGATCAGATGAAGCAAAAAATTTGTGAGTCTACAATCCTGGTTGCCTGACAGAGAAGGTGCCAATGCAACTCTCAGTACCATTTTGCAATACCTCAGTACCATAGTAGAAGTAAAGAAAAAAAAAGCTCACAACAAACTCCAGCTCTTAACAACTACTATCAGTTCTATCTAGTATATTAAGGAGTATTTTTGATATCCACAAATGTGATTGATCCTTATAAGCAAATAAATGAAAGTAATTAATATCTAGCCATGATAAGGCCATGATAACCAAGGTACTTTTCCATCTTGCAAGCCATCTTCTGATCAACCAAGCTTCCCCTCTTTGTGTGTTTTTCATTGTGTTACTGTAGGTAAGAGGATGTCTCCTTCTTCTCCCCCACCCCAATACAGTGAGGGTTAGATAAGAATAATGATGTCTAGAGGGCAAGTTTACTAGAGAGTGGGTTAGGCAACTGATGGAAACAAGAGAGGGGAAAAAAGAAAGGAAAAGACTGAAATGATGGAACAGTGGTGTCAGGGATAGAATTAGGACCCTTGAAATGTTGCCTATGACAAAATCTCACACAGGGAAGATGCTGTCAAAAGATAGGGAATCCTAGACACTAGCTATCACTGTGCTGAGGAAAAAAGAAAGAGACAGAAAGACAAAAAAGAGAAATATAGAGGGAGTTATTTAGATAGACAAAGACAAATACAAAGATAGAAAAAGTGAAAAAAAAAAACAAGGAGAGGAAAGGAGGGAGAGGGGAAAGGAGGACATTGAGATGGAAACAGAAAGATGGACACACAGAGAGGACCAAAGAGACAGAAAGAGAGAGAGGCAGAAAAATAGAGCAACACACACACACATGCATACACACATATGCACATGTACACACACATATATCCTTTGACCTTCTGAAAACAATGAATGAAGATAAGCCTATGGCGAAAGCAGTCCTAGAAAAGACATCATATTTAGGAATGGGGTGTAAAGCCAAGGACAGGTAGCTTTCCAGATGACTGCTGCTGTGAACAGCTTTCTAGGTTCTGATTACACAGTATAGTGAACTCTCTATTTATTCAGTAACAAATCAGAGGAAAACATTCACAAAAAACAAAGTATAGTATTCATAATGTTTGAACTTCACAACTTGTCACTAAAATGGCCACATAGTTTTCACCAAAGTGGGCACATAGTTTTAAGCAAAAGGTAACATCATTGAGTAACTCAATCATTCTTAATTAGTAAGTCCTTAACTGAATCATCAAAGTACAAAGGTCAAAGTCCTCCACCCATGGAGTGTAATTAAGTTACAATGTCATCAGTCACTACTGAGTACCCTCTTAAGGGGTAGTGTAAAGTACAAAGGCCATCTACCCCTAGGTCACAAGTAAGTTACAATATCATCAGTCAGCATTAAATACCCAAGGAGTGGTCTTTTCTTCTTGACTTGAGGCAGGCTCTCAGTTTCCATGGTTCCTCTTTCATGGTCCCAGCTCCTGCCTGAATCTAACCAACTGCCACCTGAGTTAAAAGGCAGACAGCTCCCAGTTCCTTGTCCAGCTCTCTATACAGTTCCTGTTCCACACCAAAGCCCACAGTGTCTAGTCCACCTCAAATCCCCCACAGTTTCCATTCCTGGAAAGACAAAGCTCAACAAAGACACAACATCCATACACATTGCCGGCATCCCCATCAATTCACTTTCTGCCTGTGAAATCAACATAGACCCAACACAGACAAAGTACCAGGACTACAGTCATGCCTCTTCAGTCTTCAACAGCTCCAGCTGGCCCTCAGAAGTCTTTGGCAGCCTCTGCCACTATAAGCTCCATTCTCAAAATCAAAATCACTTTCTCCAGGCTGGGCCTCTCCTCCTCAGGCTCCCCACTGCTTGCTTCAAGAAGTTCTGGTTCTCCAGCTTGTGCTTTTCCTTATATATGGTATTAGCTCCTCCCTGTTCCAGCCCCTTCCTGTTACATCAATAAATCCATCCCACTGTGGGATTCACAAGTTCTGGGTCTTAATAATTGACATAATTGTGAGCTTGGAACTAAGTGATAAGTACCTGTTAGCT
Source organism: Petaurus breviceps papuanus (assembly GCF_028583685.1). Taxonomy (NCBI): domain Eukaryota; kingdom Metazoa; phylum Chordata; class Mammalia; order Diprotodontia; family Petauridae; genus Petaurus; species Petaurus breviceps. Next base: position 26,674,715 of record NW_027185903.1, read on the forward strand.
TGCCAATACAAGGGGATCTTCAAATTCCATCACTGTTACATGAGGGTTACATAAATCTTTGAAAATAATGGTTGCTGAAGCAGAATCAATATGGCAAAGAACCCAATCAAGCTCTTCCAACATTTTCCTCCAAAGAACTTTCACCATAGTAGACTTTTATATAGTCAGGTGTAGGTTTTTTTTTTTTTTTATCATCTATTTGTTCATTTTTTTTGCTCATTTTCCCACTATATTCCTTGATTTTGATCTTTGTGTTACAGTTTAGCTCTGTTCCCAGCATAGGGAGGTAGGGGCACTGTCCCAAGCTTCAGTTTTGTTTTTGTTGTTTTTGCACTGATGTTTTCAAGGCTAGTTCTAGGGTATGGAAGTTTTGGGTACTTCCAAGGAAGTGTGAAATGGGGAAAAGTGTAGTCTTTGCTCTCCTGATCTACATTCTGATCATTGACCAAAAAGTACTTTGAGATTACAATTGGTATGACTGAGAGTGTCCACTTCCAGCCTTGAACTATGACTCAGAAGTTGGTATAGGCAATGGAGTTATTAACCAGCATCTGTTCCTCTATCCAGTTCTAGCACAGGAGCCCCTGTTATCTCTATCTTAATTGCCAGGCCCTCTTCCCATATCTAGCTTTAGAACTCCCAAAGTTACTGCTGCTTCTGTTGCCACTTAGTCCCATCAACTGGTGTTTCATCCACAAGGGCTCTGGGCCAATATCCACCTCCACATCACAGATCTTTCCTTCCAACATCCTAAATTGCTTTGGTCTAGAAGACTGTCTTACCCTCTGTTATTTTAAAATTGTTTGGAGGGGAACATTGGGATAGCTCAGTGGACTGCTTCCTCTCCTCTACAACCTTAGCTCTGGCTCCATAAGACTCTATTTCAATTTTAACAAGCAAGATCACAGAACTAGAAAGAGGCAAATCTTAGACCACGTAATAGTAATGGAATTTAAAGATTTCCCTGTATTGGCTTGGTTTTCAGATTGATTGTGTTAAAACCCAGAGCTTGTAAATCCCACTTGTGGGATGGAATTGTTGATGTGAAAAGAGAGTGCTGAACTGGGAGGAGCTGGTGATGAAAATTTAGAGAGGCACAAGAAAAGAGAGAGGCAGAAGAACTTTTTGGAAGCAGCATCTTGGAGGCAGAGAGAGATGGAAAGGATTGCTGAGGGCCAGTTTGAATTGCCCAGGACTTTTGAGAGCTGCCACCCAGAGCTGCCAAGGACTGAGGAGACATGGCTGTTATGCTGGTACTTTATCTGTTTTGATATTGTTTTGCCAGATTTGTCAACTGGTGAAAGACAGTCCTGTTGTTGCAGAGGTGCTGGAACCTTACTGTTGGTTCAGAAGCCCTGAAGAAGGATTTTCTTGTATGTTTACAGAAATCCTGGAAGAAGGTTTTGCTAATGTTTTCAGGGGTCCTAGGACTGTTCTGCATACAGAGAATGAATTAATGAAGACATTGGCAATGTATCTTGTGGCCTTGCTAAGCTTGGTTTTCCCAGGAACAAAGATTACTGAGAACTTGCCTTGGGTCAAGATGAAGAAAAGACCTCCCTTTGGGTATTAATGCTGTGCTTAAGCTTGTTGTAACTCTGGGGTAGATTCAGTTGTGATCCAAGGGTGGGGAACTTTTGACTTTTTTGTGCTCTGTGATTGAACAAATGAATGTACTTTGCTTATGATAGGAAACTAATCTCCATTTGAGAAGAGGTGCTTTGTGGTTGACTAAATGAATGTACAGCCTAGGGGTGGAGTAGTACTTAGAAGAGGGTCTTTGGGATTGACTAAATGCATTATAATGTCCAGGGATGGAGTAGTACTTGGAGATTATTGAATTATACTTGGTGAATGCTGTATTTTTAATGATGCTATATTTTGATTTTCTCTGTTCTTAATTTTTCACTGAATAAAATGGAGAGCACCTATCCTGGTATTTTGAACCTTGGGAAGTTGCCTTTTCTTGGCATTACAGACCAAAACCATGTATATTAGTAATTATGATATACTTCAAAATTTATTAATTCAATATTCAAACATTTATGTTTACAATATGTAACATTTGATAAAAATATTTCTTCTACTAAGGAAGGGAATATTCCATAATGGGGATTCCGTAGCAGTTTCAGAATATAATAAACAATTAATGGATCCATTCTCACACATGGGCTTGCTGTTCTATCACTTAATCTTATTTTCAAACAGAAATGCATCTCACAATGACAGGTGAGATACAGCAGTTATGCAAGGCACTAGCCAAGAAAAATTCATCTCTAATAACAAGGATATGGAAGTGGCAGGATTTAAACCTGAGCCTTTCTGAAGCTGAAGTTGGCTTTGTTTGGTTATACCATACTGCCTCTTCCATTTTTACACATGAAGATATGAATGTTTAGAGTCACACAGATGGTGAATGACTTATCAAACATGACATATACCAATATGGAAGCCATTAATGGTGACGACAAAGGTAAAGAAAGAACCATTTTTCTCTTCTCTCTCCAGCCAAGTACACAGTCTCAATTTCCCTAGAATAAAGTGTAAAGAATTTTTTAGTAGTTTATTTTTATTTTTCCCCAGTTACATGTAAAAACAATTTTAACATTTGTTTTTAAAACTTTAAGTTCAAAATTAACTTGCTCCCTTTCGCCCTCCCCCTCATTGAAAAGGCAAGAAGTTCACTATAGGTTATAAATGTGTAATCATACAAAACATATCTATAACAGTCATGTTGTGAAATAAAACAGACAAAAAACTCAACAGACACAACCAATTTTTTCTTTGGGGATGGATAGCATTTTTCATCTTGCATTGTTCAGAGTTGTCTTGCACTCTTGCGTTTTCTAGGAATAGCAAAAGTCATTCACAACTGATATCTTTCAATATTGCTGTTACTTTGTATACAGTATTTTTCATTTTGCATCAGTTCATGAAAGTTCAAGTTTTTCTGAAAGCATCCTACTCATCATTTCTTATAGTACAGTTCTATTCCATTCTTAATCACATAACAGATTCATTCACCCATTCCCCAACAGATGAGCATCCCCTCAATTTCTAATTCTTTGCCCCAAGAAAAGAGATGCTATAAATATTTTTGTACATAGTTTTCTTTTGTTTTTTTTTTTTCTCTTTGGGGATACAGACCTAGTAGTGGCATTGCTAGATCAAAATATAGGCTTGGTTTTGTGGCCCTTTGAGTATAGTTCCAAATTGCCCTACAGAGTGGTTAAATCAGTTCACAACTCCACCAATAGTGCATTAAAGTCTTATTTTTCCCACATCCTCTCCATCATTTTTCATTTGCCTTTTCAATCCTATTAGTCAATCTAATAGGTACGAGGCAGTACCTCAGAATTGTTTTAATTTGCATTTCTCCAATCAAAAGTGAATTAAGGTATTTTTTTTCCATATGACTATAGGTAGCTTAGATTATTTCATCTGAAAAGTGATCATGCCTTTTGATCATTTATCATTTTGGGAATGACTCATTTTATAAATATGACTCAGTTCTCTATGTTTGAAAAATAAGGGCTTTATCAGAAAAGTTGCTTCAATTTTTTTTCACATTTACTCTTGCTAGCTATATTTTTTCTCCATCCTATTCCTCCCATTTATTCTATTCTCTCTCTCCATTCACTGTGCCCCTCCTCACAAGTGTTTTGCTCCTGACAATCTACCCTCCCTTCCTTCCCCTCCTACTTTCTTGAAGGGTAAAATAGATTTCTATACCCAATTGTATGTGTATATTTTTCCCTCTTTAAGCCAATTCCTTTTTTCCCAAAAAAAAATTATTTTAGAATCAAATCCCAGAACACAAATAGAGAATAAAAAAGAAACAAAAAAATATCAGAAATTTAAATACAAAGTTAGAAAGAAATAAAAGAATGTCATGTGTATAGCGGAACATGAAAGGATTCAAAATATGTAACAATAAAATTTCATTTCAAGAAAGCTTATATGATAAATAATACTTGTGTTGAGAATTGTCCATCTTTGATTTCTTGTGAAGTTTTGGTTCTCTGCTGTGCACTTTTTTCTTTGTTCTTTTTTACCTCCTCCCAACCCCTCTCCCCCCCCAGAAGGCCACAATAAAGTTTAGAAATGTTTCTCTATAGCTATAGATATATGCATACACATATATAAACATATACTTTCCTGAACCTGTTCTGCTCCTGACCTTTATTTTTGTGTATGATTGTATTTCTTATTTCCTATTCCTTCTGCCTCTTTTACTTTATTTCTATCCACTACCTTGCTGTCCTATGACTTGTCTACCCCTCTCTAAGGATCCCTCCCCTATCCTCCCCTTCCCCTAAATCTAAACACACTTTAATACCCATATTTACCTATTCTTTCCCCCTTCCCTCTAAAGATTCCTCCCTTGTCCTCTCCCCCTCTCTATGCCCCTACTGTTTTATTTCTTCTGAATTTAGAAGACTTACACTCTTCTAAATATATATGTATTTTTCACTCCTAAACCCATTTCCAATGAAAAAAGTTTAACAGAACTACCAGCCCTCTTCCCCATCTGATTCCTCTCTATCAATTCTCCCTTTTACATCTTAAATAATTCCTCTTTTAAGGTGCTCCTAAATGATTTTATTTTTTAAATTAATATTCTCAGGTTTACTTCAATATTTCTTATAAACTATGCAGTTATTGATATGAATCTTAGACATACATTTTACATTTTACATATATAAAAAGTAAAGAGCCTATCCTTATGGGCCCCTTATATTCACTCTTTGTTATATACCTTATATTTCTCTCAGTTCTTATATGTTGAATCTTCTATTAAGGTCAGGAATTTTTTTAACAAAGTCTTAGACATCTGAGAATTTATCAAACATCCATTTTTTTTCATTCAGGAAAATATTTAACTTTGCAGGGTATGATATTTTTTGCTGGAGTCCCAGTTCTTTTGTTTTTCATTATGTTATGTTCCAAGACCTATGATCCTTCAATAGGGATTGCTGGATATTGTGTAATTCTAATTGTGGCACCATCATATTTAAATTGCTTTAATCTTGATGCTTTTAATATTTTTCCTTGAGCTAGGGGTTTCAAAATTTGACTATGAGTTTTCCTCATAGGATCTCTTTTAAGTGGCAATAGATGGATTTTTTCTACTTTCTTCCCTTGCTCTAATACTTCAGGACAATTTTCTTTTATTATTTCTTGTATTATTGTATCAAGATTATTTTATCTTAATACGAGATTATTAATTATAAGATTAATAAATAATCAAGATTATTGTATCAAGATTATTTTTTATTGTAATTTTCAGCTAGTCCAATTATTTTTAAATTTTATCTTCTTGGTCTATTCTCTAAATCCATTGTTTTTCTTAAAAGATGTTTCATTTTTTTTCTATTTTTTCAGTATTCATTTATTGCTTAATCATTTCTTAATCCCTTATAATTTCACTGGCTTTACCCTGCCCCATTCTTATTTTCAAAGTGTCATTTTATTCCTTAACATTCTGAATCTCCTTTTCTAATTGGTTAACTTTTCTTTCATACTCTTCTTGTTTTTCTTGGATTATTCTCACTTTTTTTTTAGTTTTTGCTCCATCTCTATCATATGATTTTTGAAGTCTTTTTAAAGATCTTCTATGAATTCTTTTTGGGAAGGTGACCATCTAACTTTCTTTACTTCAATATCCTCCTCTGAGAATGAACCCTGGCAGTCTCTCTTCCCATAATAGGTTTCTAGAGTTATATTCTTTCTCCTTTGCCTGTGCATATTTGGTGGTGAGATCCTAATTATTTGTAGTCATCTCTAGCCCTGGGGTATGGGGAATGGTGCCTCTTGCCACAGATCTTCAGTTCTTCCCTTTAGCCTAAAACCAAAGCCAAAACTCCAGCCTTGTGTAAGTGCCCACAGCCAGGGGCTTTCTGCCCCACTGTTTCTGCACTCACCAGACTTGTGCTGGTTCCTTCTCACCCCTGCAGCTCTTCACAGCACAACTGGGTCTGGCATTCCTGGTCAGCTGAGGTTCCCCTCAATCTTCCCAGGCTCAGACACCCAACTCCCCTCACTATGGGGGGATATAAAAGATTGGGTGGCTGGGGCCAGGCAGCCTCTCAAACCAATTAACCCCAGGGCTTGCTGCTTGGTATTTAAGAGGTTAGCCCCTTGCTGTTAAAAGGGAACCTAGTCTGGAGGTGTTTACTCTTCACCAGGACAAAACCTCCTCTTAAATCTTTAAGCCAATTCTGATGAGAATAAGGTTTATGCATTTCTCCCTTCTCCCCCTCCACTGTAAAAGTTTTTTCTTGCCTCTTTTATGTGAAATAATTTACCCCATTCTACCTCTTCCTTTCTCTTTCTCCTAGTACACTCCTCTCAGCCCTTAAATTTATTTTTTAGATATCATCCCTTCTTATTCAACTCACACCTGTACACCTCTATCTATATAAACTCCTTCCAACTACTCTAATAGAGAGAAATGCCTTATGAGTTACAAAAATCATCTTTCCATGTAGGAATGTAAACAATTTAACCTTATTAAGTCCTATATGATTTCCCTTTCCTGTTTACCTTTTTATGTTTCTCTGGAGTCTTGTATTTGAAAGTCAAATTGGCCATTCAGTTCTGGTCCTTTCATTAAGAATGCTTGAAAATCCTTTATCTCACTGAATATCCATTTTTTGCCCTGAAGGATTATACTCTGTTTTGCTGGGTTGCGATCCAACTCCTTTGCCCTCTGGAATATCATATTCTAAGGCCGTAAATCTTTAATGTAAAAGCTGTTATACCTTATGTATTCCTGACTGTGACTCAACCATACTTGAATTGTTTCTTTCTGGACTCTTGCAATATTTCTTCCTTGACCTGGGAACTCTGGAATTTGGCTATACCATTACTGGAAGTTTTCACTTTTGAATCTCTTTCAGGGGGTGATTGGTGGATTCTTTCAATTTCTATTTTACCCAGTTCTAGAAAATTCAGGCAGTTTTTCTTTATGATTTCTTGAAAGATGATGTCTAGGCTTTTTGTATGATCATAGCTTTCAGGTAGTTTGATAATTTTTTATATTATCTCTCTTGGATCTATTTACCAGGTCAGTTATTTTTTCCATGAGATTTTTCACATTGTCTTCTTTTTTTTCATTCTTTTGGTTTTATTTTATTGTTTCTTGATTTCTTATTAAGTCATTAGCTTCCATTTTCTCCATTCTAATTTTTAAGGAATTATTTTCTTCAGTCAGTATTTGGACCTCTTTTTCCATTTGGCCAATTCTACTTTTTAAGGCATCCTTCTCTTCATTGGTTTTTTTTTTTTTGGACCTATTTTTACCATTTGGTGAAGTCTGTTTTTTTAAGGTGTTATTTTCTTCGGTATGTTTTTGTGTCTACCAAGCTGTTGACTCATTTTTCATTATTTTCTTGCATCATATTCATTTCCCTTATCGATTTTTCCTCTACCTCTCTTACTTGATTTTTAAAATTCTTTTTGAGCTTGATTTCAACTAAAATACATCCTTTTCAACTTCCTTTTGTGGGTTGTCTTCCTTCACTAGATTTTAATCACCTTCAGGGCAGGCATTTTCTTTCCACCTCAATGCCTGGAACTTAGTCCTTGTTGCTGTCCTTCCTTCTAGGAGAGGACCAAAATGACATCACTTTGTTAAAGTTACAGTGTGTCTGACTGTGGATGAACAGACCAAAATAAGCTCAGAAGGTTCTACCACAGGTTGGGCACAAAAAGCCCATGTGATCATTTAGGGTGGATCCTCTAAATTTGCACATCTCACATTTCTTTTGAGCTACTGCAATTTTACTTTGTTCATAGAGCATAGCTCCTTCTTTGCCAGTGTCTCCCATGCCTGACAAACTGATTCTAAAGTTTTTCACAACAACCTTGAAAATGTCCTTGTACCACTTCTTCTAACTACCAGGTAAGCATTTTCCTTGTATAAGTTCTCTGTTGTCCTTTAGGCAAACATACATTTGGCATTCGAACAATACGTCCAGCCCATCAGAGTTGTGCTCTGTATGGTAGATTTTGAATGCTTGACAGTTTAACTGAAGAAAGGATCTCAGTGTCCAGTACCTTATCCTTCCAATTCAAATGTGTAACAGATTCCATTTCCTGAAATGGCACTGATATACTATCTAGGTTTCTAGGCATAAAAGAATGAGATCAGCACAACAACTCTGTAGACCTTCAGTTTGATAGGCAGTGTATTACCTCTTATCTCCATATTTTTCTTTGAAACCTCCCAAACACTGAGATAGTCTTGGAAATGTGCATGTCAGCCTCATTATAAATACATACATCCCTGGAAAGTATACTGACAAGGTAAATGAACTTATCCACAATATTCAAAACTTCTCCATTTGCTGTAACTTATGGTTCCACATATGGATAATATGGTACTGGCTGGTGGAGCACCTGGGATTCCTTTAGTATTAATTGTTAGGCCAAAATTAGCACAAGCAGCAGAGAATCAATTTGTACTTTGTTGCATCTCAGTTTAAGAGGATACATTGAGTACACAATAATATATAAGCAAAAAAAAAAAATCAGGCAACTTTCCTTCTACTTTAGTCTTGGCTGTAGCCTTGAAACATTGTAGGTGCTTAATAAATGTTTATTGAATTGAGGTGAAATACCTATTTCCAATCCAATCCCTGATGTCTCTCCTGGCTGTACTCTTGGCTCTTTCTCTATATACCTTAAAATCTTTGTCAACCTGGAAGTTCATTTTAAGTCACCTCTGGGCTTCACACACTGGAAGTAGCCTCCACTCTGTCTGTCCCTTTGATTGTCTGGTTCCTCTCCGAAACTTCATTCTAAGGAGGATGTCCAGAGAGTCACATCTTCATTCCTTTCTAGGCTGCATGCCTAATATTCCTGGGCTTTCTACTATTCCTGTACACTAATTACCTTCATCTCTGTCCCCTTTTAAGTTTCCTTTTCTGTACTCTTTCCTCATCACAATTTAAGCACCTGTAGGATAAGGACTTCCTTTTCTCCTGCTTATATTGGCATTTCCAGTATTTAGCACATCATTAAATGCTTATTGATTTGATTCATTACCTTCATTCCTCAATGAAGTAAAATATCTTTCTAGTCTGTATCATTTTAAAAGCACATCCTTTTCCCCCTTAATGAAAGGATACCCTTTACAATGAAAATCATTATCCCTGATTTGTCTGCTTTACAAATTTATGTTTTCATGAATAGGGACAATGGGACAATGGTTCTTAAAATAAAATTAACTACAGCTTTTTTCTTAGTACTTATATAAAAAGGTATTAAAGTCCATTTGTGAAGTAAAAGAAATTAATGGAGCCCCTCATCAACAATCACAAAGCAACACCACCCCTGATAATGGAATTCTCAACTCTACAAGAAGTTAAATAATTCACTCAAATTTTTAAAATGCAATGTGTTCACATTTGACAATTAGAATAGAGAGAAATTCCTGATCACACAAGAGATAGAGAGGACCACAAAGGATAAAATGGGCAATTTTCATTCAATCAAATTGAAATTATTTCGGACAAACAAAATCATGTGCCTAAAACCTTCAAGGAAACAATTAAGCAGGGGGAAAAAATCTTTGCATCAAATTTCTCTTGTAAAGGTTTGATATCCTAAACTTAAGAAAGAGATTCAAATACTTAATACTGCTAGTTGGCATAGTTGATTGAATGGATCTGGAGTCAGGAAGTCCTGAGAGTTCAAATCCAGCATCAGAGACTTACTGGCTACATAGCCCTGGCCAAGTCACTTAACTTCTATCTGCCTCAATTTCCTCCCCTATAAAATGAGGAAAATTAGATCCCCTACATTGCAAAGTTACCATGAGAATAAAATGAGATATTTGTAAAGCATCTTGCAAATCTTAAAGTATTATCTTTCTAAATATAGCTTATATGAGAAACCCAATAGTTCAAATGTGATATAAATAATAATCCATATGAAGGTTCAACAAATTACAAATGACTAGAGAAATTAAAAATAAAACAACTCTGAGTTTCAACCTTACACCATCATATTGGCAAAAATGAGAGGAAAAACAAAATGACAATTGTTAGAGAGGATTGGGAAGAAAGTCATACTAATGAATGGGTGATGAAGCTTTGAGTTGATGCAACGATTCTCAAAAGCAATTGGTAACTATATCCCCAAAAAATAATAAAAAGGAGGAAAGAATGAACATTTATATCAGCACTTTCTTTTGCTGTAGCAGTGAACTAGAAACAAAAAAAGGAGTCCACCAATTAGAGAATGGTAGAAGGAACCATGGTTATATGGATATTATATATGGATATAATAGGATACTATTATGCTATGAAAAATGCAAAATATCCAGATTCAGAAAACTTGTGGAGGCATTTATAAACTGATGCAGAGTGAAGTAAGTGAGAAGTACCAGGAGAACAATTTATATGACTGCAAAATTGGAAAGGAAAGCGGCTTTTAAAAGCATCAGAACTTTGATCAATATGATTACCAGTCATGGGTCTAGACAAGCAGGATAATATTGGAATATTCATGTTAAATTTAATTATATAATTTTAAATGTAAGCTATATGTAATACAGATTTGTGATTCTCTTTTCCATTCTTGTTTTTGGAAATGTTCATGAGGATTTATGTTAGCCATGAGAAAAATAAGAGAAAAAATAAGAGAGCAAAATTTAAAAAAATTAAAAGCATTGTGTAAAGCCCAATGGTTCAAACCCTAAGTGATACTTTCTTTTTTTAATCTCATTTAACATCCTATTTTTTCCCAATTACATGAAAAAACCTATTTTTTTCAAATTTTGAATTCCAAGTTTTCTCACTGCCTCCCATCCCTTCTCACTGAGAAGACAAGCAATTTGACATAAGTTATACACACGTCGTCATACAAAACACATTTAAATGTAGGTCATTCTGTGGGGAAAAAAAACACAGACAAGGAAAATAAAGAAAAAGTATGTTTGATCTATATTCAGGTTCCACAAATTCTTTTTCTAGAGATGGACAGCACCTTTCATCATAAGTCCTACAGAATTGTCTTAGATCAGTATATTGCTGAGAATAGCTAAATTATTCATAGCAGATAATCATAAAATATTGCTGTTACTATGTACAATGTTTTCCTGGTTCTGCTTATTTCACTTTGCATCTGTTCATATAAGTCTTTCTATGTTTTTTCTGAGAGCATCCTGATCATTGTTTCTTAAAGCACAATAGTATTCCACCACAATCATATAAAACAACTTGTTCAACCATTCCCCAATTGATGGGTATCTCCTCAATTTCCAATTTTTTGCCTAAAAGAATTAAAAAAAGAATTGCTATAAATATTTTTGTACATATAGCTTCTTTTCCTTTTTTGTCTCTGTGGGATACAGACCTAGTAGTGTTACGGTTTGGTCAAAGGGAATGCATGGCTTTATAGCCCTTTGAGCATAGTTCCAAAATGCTCTCCAGGCTGTGTGAATGAGTATACAAGTTAACCAGTGTGATATTAATGTTTTAATTTTCCTGAATCCCCATACAATATTTGTTATTTTTCTTTTCTGCCATATTAGCCAATCTGACAGATGTGAGGTAGTAGATTTGTTTTAATTTACTTTGCTCTCACCAGTAGTGATTTAGAGCATTTTTTTTCATATAACTATAAATAGCTTTGATTATGTTGTATGAAAACTGCCTGTTGATATCCTTTGACCATTTATCAACTGAGGAATGGCTCCGTTTTCTATGCTTGAAAAATGAAGTCTTTATCAGAGAAACTCACTGTAAAAAAAAATATTTTTCACAGTAATGATTACCAACAATGTATTTCCCTGCATCTTATTTTTTCCCTGTTTATCCTACTATCTCTTCGCTTTTATCCTGTCCTTTCTCAAAAGTGTTTTGCTTCTGACTTTTACCTTCCCCAAACTGCCCTCCCTTCTATCAGCTCCCCTCCCTTCTCTCATCTCCTTCCCTTCCTACTTTCCTGTATAGTAAGATAGATTTCTATACACAAGTGGGTATGTATATTGTTCCCTCTTTGAGCCATTTCCAGTAAGAGTAAGATTCATCCTTTCACAGGATGGTTTTAAGCCATTAGATCACATGGTGTTTTGTACAGAAGATGCTTATCTTATCTCTTTACTTAAAGGGGGATGGAAGAAGAAAACCAAGTTCTAAATGAACTCTAGTGAATTTGAACCTGTACCTAGACTAAATTCAATATCATAGGTCTTTATATATTACAGGTGATTTACTCTATGCTTCTTCTTTGAATTTGTCAGATGTGAAAATATATTTCTCCACTACTTAACAATCTTCAGTAGCTCTCACTTGAGTCTAGGATAAAATGCAAATGTCTTTAAATGTCCAGCATTTAAAGTCCTTCAAAATTTGTTCTAGTCTACATTTCCTGTCCTATTTCATAGTACTCAGCCTCTATAAGACCAATGCTATATTCACAGTGCCCACAGCAGCTATGAATATACTGGTGTAGTTGTGAATTTCAAAATGTAACAGGCTCTCCACATGAAGGACAGAACCAAAGCATTTATTCAAATACCAGAAAACTGAATCCAAAAACCAGAAAGTCAAATTCATTACAGTAAGCCCAATATTGGTACACATAACCAATGCAGCAAACTAACACCCACACTCCCAAACCTTCCCTCCATCAGGCCTTCAAAACAAAACAGACTGTCGCAAGCAAGAATGCTCCTCTCTCACTTATGGTAGCTCCTCAGCCTCCACACTGCTTTCTCCCAGAAGTTCTGGGTTACTCGCAGCTTATGCTCAGCTTTTATCCTGGTCAATAGCTCCTCCCTGTCCCAACCCTTCCTGTTGAATCAGCAAGTTCCTCCCACTGTGTGATTCATAAATTCTGCTTCTTAACAGAGGCTTGACAAGGGCAAGGCTTAACTTGAAACAAGGTGCTTAGTACTTGTTTGCTTGTCATTACAAGGGGCAGAGGAGACCTTCAAATCCCCATTACTATTACACTCTCATATACTTTGTTTTCCATCTAAACTTTTCCAATTCATTTTATTACTGTATAACACAGAATCTGCAACCTATTAAGTCCTTTCTGGTTCCCCTAATGGTTAGTGATTCTCTCACCCTGAAATTATTCCTTCTATAGTTTGTTATATACTTTATACTTATTTATGTACATAGCATGGAGTTGGACTTAAAATCCTGCCTTAATAACTGATTAACTGTGTGAACCAGAACAAGTCACTTGACTTGACCTCTAAGGTCCCTTTCAGTTTTAAATCTATGCTATGTTTTTATGTTCTATGCTGTTTGTCTTTGTAACCATAATACATTTTAACATGTGTTTAATAAATAGTTTTGGTTTAGTTTTAATTAGAGTGTATGCTTTTGGACACTACCCAACTAGCCCATAGTAGGCACTTAATACATGATTTTTGACTGACCGTGTCATGTTTCAATGACTCACACAGATGAAGAAGAACAGAAGCTGAAAATAGGATGGGAACAGAGGCAATCATGTCTCAACCCCAGGCTCAAACTGACAGCAATAATTAGCCTGATCAGCCTATATCCAATGAGACCAAAGGGTTACACAATATAAAGGAGATCAGTTGCAAAATGAGAAGCTATATTTCCAAGAGCTGGGTGAGAAGATTGGAATATAGATTAAATTCTCTATTTTCTTTTTTTTTTCCTTTTGGAGGGCAGGTGGGGTTAAGTAACTTGCCCAAGGTTACCCTGCTAGTTTTTTTGTGTGGGTGTTCAGTGTCTGAGGCCAGAACTGAACTCAGGTTCTCCTGACTCCAGGGATGGTGCTTTAATCACTGCACCACCTAACCGCCCCCTTAAATTCTCTATTGTCTTAAGGTTAAGGACACTAGTCACATGACCACTCTGTTCCACTGGATTATGAAGGAAATATCAGTTGCAAAAATGTTTCTGGTGGAAAAAAAGATTTTTGAAAAAAAATGTCCACGTATATGTACAAAAATATTCACAAAGCTCTTTTTGTGGTGGCAAAGAACTGGAAATAAAGGGGATGCCCTTCCTCAATTGGGGAATGGCTGAACAAATGGTGGTATATGAATGTAATGGAATACTATTGTTCTATAAGAAATGAGGAGCAGATGGACTTCAGAATAACCTGGAAAGACTTGTATAAACTGATGCTGAGTAAGGAGAGCAGAACCAGGAGATCATTGTACAAAATTACAGACACATTTATCTATGATAACTAACTTTGATAGACTTGGCTCCTCTCAGCAATACAAGGTTCCAAGACAACTCCAAAAGACTCACGTTGGAAAAAGCCATCCACATCCAGAGAAAGAATTATAGAGCCTGAATGCAGATTGAAACAATTTGCTCGCTCTTTTCTTTTTTGTTTTGCTTCTTCTTTCTCATGGTTCATTCCATTGGTTATAATCTTTTACAACATGACTGAAGTGAAAATATATTTAATGTGAAGGTACATGTAGAACCTACATCAGATTGCATACCATCTTGGGGGGGAGAGAGGGAGAGAAAATTTGGAATGCAAAAGTTTGTGGAACTCAATGTTGTAAACTAAGAATAAATAAATTTTTTTTAAATTTCTAATTTATTTGACCTCAAATAAGAATCATGAAAAGGTAGCTCCCACCAGTCCCCTACTTCTTGATAGAGGTAGGAAACTATAAGTGTAGGATATTCTGTGTAATATTAGACTTTTTTAATAGCAAACTATTGAAAACTGATTCACACTTAGTTTTACTAATTTTTTTTTCTATTTCTAATCCTTTGTTATATTCTCTACAGTGGGGAAGAGCACAATGGAAATTATAGGTTGTAAAAAACAAAATATGTCAATAATCTGTAAGTACTCCCATTCAAGTAGAAAATATATTATTCCTATTCCACAATATTGCTTATAAAAGCACAGGAGGAAAGAGATTTTAGACAGGTGTGGGCTCATAAATATTTAACAACTGACTCTCTGAAAGCCTCACAACATGTTTTATTTTAAGTTTAATTTTCATTATTTTAGAAAATATAAAACTGAACTTGAAGTCAGAGGACCTTTAGTCCAAGGCTCACCCCTTTTGTTTACTAGCTGTGGCAACCTGGGCAAGTTACCCAATCTCTAAGATTCTCAACTTCTCCATCTATAAAATAAGGATTAACATTTTCATACATTATCTCAAAAGTAATTTTAGAAAGTACTTTGCAAATTGTCAAATACTGCCAAAATGTAAAGTATTATTAATACATATTTTCCCTGTGATCTGTAAGTGCTTAGCAGATCTAAGGATGAATTTAATGAGTTGCATACCTTTATCCCTACTCTTGTTCTCTTTCCTCCCTTTCAGATCTTGACCCTATAGTTAACCAATTCAACCTCACATTGTCCTCTAAATTCCAATACCTCACCCCCTTGTCCTATCAACATTCTTCCCTGATCAATACTCCCATTCCTGATTTACTCCATCAGAAGACTCCTTTGCTCCTACTTACATGCTATTGAACTAAGTTAGACAAAGTCATATAAGCAAGCTGACTCCTCACTACAAAACTGGTGACATCCAATTTCAATATATTCTAATTGCGGTTAGGCCTGAAAAGAAAAACAGTTTTTTAGAGTGATTAATCATTTCTTTGAAAGCATTTTATTTTTTTTAAAGCATTTTAATGACCCTCAGTAATGTAGCCCAACTGCCACTTTGATATTCCCAAAGGAGAGAGGGGGGAGCAGACATGGAGGAAATAGAAACATAGAAACAGAAAAACTTCCAGGGACAGAGACAGAGAAAATCAGATAGACAAAAAGGCAGAGACTGGGGGCAGCTAGGTGGCACAGTGAATAGAGCATTGGCCCTGGAGTCAGGAGGACCTGAGTTCAAATCCGGCCTCAGACACTTAACACAAAAACTATCTGTGTGACTTTGGACAAGTCACTTAACCCCAATTGCCCCTCCGAAAAAAAAAAAAAAAAAAAAAGAAAAAAAAAGGACAGAGACTGGAGAAGAAATGATGAAGAAATGATAGTTTATTCTTCTGGAGGGAGTATCCACAGTGATAAAACCATGGATAAGCTAAAGTATCATGGTAAACATTTCAAGTACTGAATACCTTCATCATAAAGTGAAGATCTTACATTTGCAAGTTCCATAAATTGGATGTTATATAAAGCTATTAAACAAAAGCCAGAGGAGCAGGTATTCCATATAGCATACCATCTTGCTTATTATGCTGTGCCCCCTCCTGTGTTTGCTGATTTTATCTTTATTTTTCTTTATTGCACTTCAGTAGGAGGGGAGTCATTTGTCAACTGAAATGCACTTTCTTGGATTTCCAAATTCAAATTTATTTTTGCCTGCATGTGCTAATTTATGACTTAGTCTTAAAAGTGACCACAAATAACTTTTTGGCTATGCCTGGTAGAAAATAAGGAGCTAAAGGCTGATGACTAGCATTACTTCTTTAGTTTTTTTTTTTCAGTAACTTCCAAAATTCCCAAGGGTTCTTAACTTTGAAACTGTTAACTTTATTTTTTATTATAGTTTGCTATAATGTGTTTCCTTTCAAATCTTATGCATTTTAACTATGTGTTTTCAAAAATGTTATTCTGAAAGGGGAAGGGGAGAGATTAGCTTCACCAGACATCCATGACAAGAAAAAAAGGGTCAGAAGCCCTGCCCAAGGCAGAGAGATTCCCATATGGAGAACAGGAAAGTGGGATGGTTTTTCCATGGGATGGCTACCTACATCACTTGACAATTCACTTCCCCTCTTGGTACTTGTTTCCTCATATGAAAAAAAAAAGAGATAATAAAATAGAAACATTTAAGTAATTTTCAACTTCTAACTTCTAGGGCTCTATGCAGCTTAATCAATCACTAACATTTACTAACACTAACATAGCCAATCACATGCTATATAATAGGGAATAAAAAGACAGCTAAAATAGTACCTCTACCTGAGGAGCTTACAGTCTAGTTGAGGAATATAACACTTACAAATATAGGTATATTCTAAATAGACACAAGCTGATTTGAGTGGGGAAGTCAGTAACAGGTAGGGGAATGAAGAAAGGCCTTATGTAAGTGGTGGCACTTGAGCTATACCTTAAAGGGAACTAGAAATTCTGGGAGACAGAGATGAGGAAAAAGAATATTCCCAACATGGAGAACTGTCAATCCAAAGACATGGAGCTGGGGAATAGAGTGTTGGGCCTGGAGTCAGGAAGACTCCTCATAATGAGTTCAAATCTGTCCTCAGACACTTACTAGCTGTGTGACCGTGAGCAAGTCATTTAACCCTGTTTGCTTCAGTTTTCTCATCTGCAAAATGAGCTGGAGAAGGAAGTGGCAAACTACTTCAGTATCTTTGCCAAGAAAATCTCAAATGGCATCATGAAAAATGACCTAACGACAACGGAGGATAGAGCACTTTTTATGAAAAACAGCAAGAAGGATATGGTTCTTTGGCCTAGTCTTTATGGTTCTTTGACAGTCTAGCAAAAAAGTAATATAATTATCTCAGGTACTTATAAAACAAGAATTTAGCACCCCACTTCATTCTCCAAACTCTTCTACCCTGACACAACATATAGTGGGTTCTAATAGCTTATAAGAATTTCTTTAAATTATTGGCTAAGCCAAGAAGCTTGAAGAAAGAAGAAACTACCTCCTTTCCCTGGAGGCATTTGAAATGCATGAAAAACAATTTTAGTGGAATTAATGATTTACTTGAAAGCATTTAAAGTAACTCCCAGCAATGAGATATTGGCAGTTTTGGAAGAAGGCAATTAAAGTACAACATGGGGGCAGTTAGGTGGCACAGTGAATAGAACACCAGCCCTGGAGTCAGGAGGACCTGGATTCAAATCCAGCCTCAGACACTTAACACTTACTAGCCATGTGACCTTGGGCAAGTCACTTAACCCCAATTGCCCTGCCTTCCCCTCCAAAAAAGCAAAAAAATTAAAAAATAAAGTACAGTATGGCATAGGAGAAGAGTCCTGAATGCTCTGTTGGGACTCCAGAGTTTTAGTTTTGGCTTTAGGATCACAGAATCTTGCATTAACCCTCAGAGATGTACTGGTCTTACCCATGCCTGATTAGGAACCACATCTACTAAGTCCCTGACAAGTGATCATTCATTTTCTGCATGAAGATCTCAAGCTCTGAGTCAATCACTACCCTCCAAAGCATCCCATTCTATTTGTCAGAAACTTCTTTGTAAGTCTACCTCTGAGAAACTTCCACCTGTTGATGTAATTTCTGTGCTGTGTGACCAGATACAGAACATCTAGCCCCTCTTCTTCATGATACCCTTTACATAGCTGAATCCAGAAGTTATGAACCACTTTCCTTTTTGGTATTCTCTAGGTTAAATATCTGATATCTCTTCAACTTATCATCTTGTGGCATGGTTTCAAGATTTGTCATCCTAATTGTCCTCTTTGGAAACATTATTCTGGTTATTGATATGCTTTCTCAAATGAAGATCTCAGAAGGAAATACAGTATTCCAGATGTGAGCTGACAAGGGCTGAGTACAGTAGGAAAATCAAATCTGTTATTCCTAATGCTCAGTTCTTATTAATGTGGTCTAAGGTCTAATTACTGTTTGGGGTCTATCACATCACTGCTGAATTTTATTGAGCCTGCCATCCACTGAAATCACCAGATATTTTTAATGAACTGTTGTCTAGCTATTTTTACCTCCATTTTATATTTAAGCAGCTAATTGATTTTAGTATGAGTTTAATATATATATATATATATATATATCCTTTAAATTATATTTATTAGATTTTTCTGAAAACATTCACCTAATCTTCCAAAATTATGTATGAGATTAATCAACAGTAATAATATTAAAGTATCTGTTGTATCAATGAGTTCACTTTAAGACTGCTCATTTACCTGGCTCCATTTCATTATTTGGTACTCTTCAAGGATAATCTCCAGATCCCTTTATAAGCCCAGAAGTTCACAAGGCTCCAAACAGTTTTATTTATAAGCCAATGGAATTCAACTACTGCTCTCTCTCCCTAATTGTACTTCCATCTTCATTTTCTCCTGGGGCAGCTGGGACAAACTATCTAAAACAGCCAGGGTTACTGCTGAAAAAGATAGAGAATAGCACCAGCAGCTTCCACCATGAAAGCTTAGGGATCAGAAAGAGAGAGAGAGAGCATTTTTTTTTATTTCCTCTTTGCAGCTTCTGCCCACTGCTCTTCATTTCTCTTTCAAGGGCCAAAGAAAACAAATCTAATCCTCTTTCCACATGACAGCCCTTCTCTCACTTTTTCAGCTTGTATTCCCAGAACTTAGCACAATATTTGACAACATAGTAAGTGTTTAAGATATTGTTTTCACTCACTCATCCATAGCTTTAAATTCTTGAATAACCATATACTCCCCTGAGGAGTTTCCTCTCCAGGCTAAACATGCCATTTCCTCCATTTGATCTTAACATGACTTGGGGTTAAGGCCCTTCATCATTCTAATTACCCTCTTTTGAACTACCTCCAGTTTATCAATGTCCTCCTTAAGCTGCGGTACCCAGAAAAGAACAAAATGCTCTAGATCAGGGCTTCTTGAACTTTCTCCACTTGCAACTGCTTCAGCACTACTTAAACTGTGGGCCATGACCCCATATGGGGTCACCTAAATCAATTCAGAGTACAGTGGAGCTATTATTACCTTTTAATTCCTGGATGCTATACCCCTCTTGATGTAGCACAAGGTCATATTAGTTTGGTTTTGTTGGGTTTTTTGACTGATACATTAAACTACAGACTCACATTGAATTTGTAACCAACGAACTGCCACCCTTGTATATTTTTCAGAACTGTCGTTTAACTATGTCTCCCTCCTTCACTTGTGAAGCTGATACCAATCCCACTCAGCTTTGTGCCATCTGTGCATATGAGGAAGAGGTCATTTATGCTTTAATCTAATTCATTGATAAAATTGTTAAACATCAAAGACTAAACACAGAGATCCTGTGGCACTGAAGAGGCCTCCTGGCACATTGGCATTGAACCACTAACATCTATGCTTTGAATTTGAGCATCCAGCCAGTGCTGAATCCATCTGGTTGTCTAATCCACATTTCTTCATCTTCTCCACCAGAAGAATATGAGACACTTTATCAACAGTTTTCCTAAAATCTAAGTACATTATATGACATTTAACTCATCTACTAGGAAATGAAGTTAGTCTGACATAACTTGTTTTTGATGAAAACATATTGGTTCTTTATAATAATTGTTGCATTATCTAGATGTCTGCCAACCATCTCCTTAATTAACTGATTTTCCCAAGAAACAAAGCTAATGGTTTATAGACTATATTGTTCTCTTCCTTTTTTCCATTTTTTCCTTTTTTCAGCAGTTCAGCAAGTAGATATACTAAATCTTTAAAGACCAAAAAATGTAGTTTATCTAGCCAGGTGATTTAAAGTCATCAAGGGCAGATGGGTACTCTCCTACTATCTCTTTGCTTATCTCACATATCAATACCCTTGAATCAGTTATAGAAGTGAGATGGTTTACACATCTCCTAATCATTTAGAGAATCGTGGCTAAAGACTGGACCAGGAAAGCAATTTCTATACTACAGGATCAAATGGTGGTTTGCTGGCCAGGAAGCAGGAGTCTTATTGTAAACAGTATACACATTATTATTACCATACTCTTATTTTATGCATGCATGCATGTATTATACATGCACATATATGCAGATATGCACACACATATATTTCTGTACAATAGATATATTCAGATATGCACATGCATATATTTCTGTGCAATAGATATATTCAAAAATAAAGCAGAAACGTATTCTATATTTTACTCCTACCCACATGACTTTATCTTTACTGTGATTCTATTAGTTGGGAACCCTTAATAAGGAATCTCCCAATGGAGATAGCACCTTCTCTGTCATTTATAGTCTTTGTTACTGAGGCTGGAATGCTGAGAGGTTAAGTGAGTTGCTCAGTCACCAAATTGCTACTTGGGATTTGAATCTAGGTCTTACTGACTCTGAGGCCAGTTTTCTGACCATGATTTTGTTGTTCAGTCATTTTTCAAACATGGCTTACTCTTCATGACTCCATTTGAGGTTTTCTTAGAAGAGAAGCTAAAGTGATTGGCCATTTTCTTCTCCAGTTCATTTTATGGATGAGGAAACTGAGACAAGCAGAGTTAAGTGACTTGTCCAGGGTCACCCAGCTAGTAAGTGTCTAAGGCCAGATTTGAATTCAGGAAGATGTCTTCCTGACTCCAGTCTGCCATTTTATCCACTGTGCCACCTCCCTATCCCTTTCTGACCAATATATAGCAGTCTCAATCTCTACCCCATCAAGGAGTATAAGCTCCATGCTTTTAGTAGGCATGCACCATATCATAAGCTTTCTTGAATCATTTCATAAATGCTTTTTCTGCCACTATCTTTGGAAGCCTGGGCATGTCATTTCTCTTGTTTTGAGGTTCCTCACACAAGAAATGATGGAATTGGACAAAATGAGCACTAAAATTCCTTCCAGCACTAAGATTCTATCTACCATGATTCTGTGATTCTTTACCCTGACTTTCCCACTTATCTGCTGTATAGAAGTGAGTATGTCACCTCCCCTCACTGGGGCTCAGTGTCCTTTTCTATAAAATGAGGGGGTTATATACTAAGTGATTTTTAAAGTCCTTACTAACTCTTGGATCCTACATTTTTGTGACTCTTAAAGTTGGAAAAAGACTAAGAATAGTAGACAGAACTTACAGAGTGAGATTCAACTTGGAAAAATTGCAAAGAATTGCAACTATGAAAAATAAAATAAATGACAGTGTTGGAAGCTGACTTGCTAAGTGCCTAGTGTGACCATGAAGTGAACCAGTTAATATCTTTTAGCATTCCAACTGCTTAATGGGGTGCCCATGGGGCTCAGATTGGAGCCAAAGAATGATGCTTGGTGGGGGGTAAAGCTCTAACTAGCCAAAACTGCACATGGGGCAAATTCAACTGGGGAATAGGACAAGAGTATGAGAAGGGAGACTCATAGATGCAGAGGATAGCCTGACAGGGAGTGGGAAAAGACAAATGAGAGCCAGGTCATACTGATTTAAGAACAGGGAGAGGGAAATAGCATACTAGTTGAGAGTTACTAAAGCTAAGGGTTTCCAGGTCATGGACCCAAAGTCTTTTAGGCTGCTAAAGAGGTACTGTTACATTCTCTCTCCTCCTTCTTGACCAATTTGTGCATCGATATTTTAGTAGGATTTTATGAGGGTAAAAATTTCACTGCAAAGAACTTATCAGGTTAATTAATGTACTTGAGTTCATGTAAATTTTACTTAAAGAATGATCATAGGAACATAGTTTAACTTTTCATTTTACAGATGAAAAAATTTAGACCCAGAGATGGTCAAGTGATCTTTCAACCTTATTTGCCTTTTCAAAAATAGGGATGTGGGTGTTTGTGTACATATTCCCTCACTCCTCTCTATCTTCCATTTATATTTTCTCTATTCCTATTAGATGGAAAGTCCTTGAGGGAAGGATCTGTTTTACTGTAAATGATGTAGCATTTAGCACAATATCTGGTACATAGTAGCAACTTAATATTTTTAAAAATTCATTCATAAATATATATATATGTATATATATATATATTATTGGGTCCAGTCTTCCAAAATATTTCATTGCCAAGGTCAAAATTCTTTAAATCACTAAAGAACTCTATTTCTGCTGAGAAGCCTCAGTAAGCAAGCATTTACAGAGAGATCTGCATGAAGGAATAATGTTTGAGGACAGAATTAGAAAGCAGTTTGTTATGATGAGTAATGGGAGGGGAGAGATGACTAAATTCTATTTTGGCTTATATTCAAATATTTCATATTCCAATGTGTACCTATGGATAGATATATAAATACAGGAAATTTGAATTATTTGACAGGAAAAAGCTTATTATTAAACATAAAAATGAAAGAAAAGAAATTCATAGACAATAAACATGATTATGAGAAATGTTGGATTTGAATGATGAGCTAACATTAATACAAATAAATATGAGTACCCTGGATGAATATTTAAGGTATATGAATACTCAGGAGAATGAACTGTTTTGTTTTATACTTTACTAAGAGAGACATAAAGGAAGAAAGAGGGAGAGACAGAGATGAAGAGAGAGAGAGAAGAGGAAGAAAAAGGAGAAGAGGAGGAGAGGAAGAAAGAGAGAAGGAGAGATAGACAGAGACAAAGAGACAGAGACAGAGAGAAGAGAAAGAGGAAGAAGAGGAGGAGGAAAAGGAGAAATTCAAGCTCAATCTCCTAATCCCAGATCTACATCTCTTTCCATTATGCCATATGTTTCTTAAAACTACACTGAATATACTGAATTAAACACAATACTCATATCTGAGATAGGTATTCTAGCTTTGAGAGGTAACATGACATGGTAGATGGAGGGTAGTCTTATAGTCAGAAAAGCATTAGTTTCAATCCAAACTCTGGCAATGTGATTCCAGACAAATCATTTAACTTCTCTTATTCTTTTTTTCCCAAATGCTTTATTAACTTCTGATTTACATCTTATGCCACATCTTGAATTACAAATTTTCTCCCCGTTTTCCCCATCCACCACCCCAAAATAGCCATCCCACAGGATATCCCCTCCTCCAATCTGCTCTCTCCCATATTTTCTCCCATAACCCTTTTGACTTTGCCAGTGGATCTCTATGCTCTAGTGCCTGTATATTTTATTTCCCAATTATATGTAAAATAGTATTAATAGTATATATATATATATATATGTGTGTGTGTGTGTGTGTGTGTGTGTGTGTGTGTGTGTGTGTGTATTTGAATGTTTGATTTTAAAACTTTGAATTCCAGATTCAATCCCTTCCTCCTTGTCACCCACCCTTACTGGGAATATAAGCAGCTTAGTATAGGTTGTACATGTGTGGCTAATGCAAAACAATAACATAGTAGATATATTGTAAAAGACTGACTATATTTCCCTCCCCCCCATCCCACTTACCACTTGTTCTATTCTCTGTTTTGATCCCATACCTTTTCAAAAGTGGGTGCTTCCAACTTACCTCCCCCCCAGCCCCCACCCTTCCATCATCCCCCCTCTCATCCCCTTTCCCTCCAACTCTCCTGGAGGGTGAGATACCCTATTTAGTGTGTATTTCATTCTCTCCTCAAGCCAAATTCAATGGGAATAAGTTTGATCCATTCCCTTTTGCCTTCCTATTCTTCCCCTCCATTGTCACCATTTTCTCTTGCCTCTTCTACCCATGTTTCCCCGATAATAAGACCTACCCCGAAAATAAGCCCTCCCCTTACTGTGTAAGATTCCTCTAAAATAAGCCCTCCCCAAAAAATAAGCCCTATTGAGATTGCTACTGTAGTGAAGGTGATCCCCTGCGCTACACGCTACATTACGGTACCCTCTGTATGCACCGCCGCCCCCCCCCCGGGTGAAATGCACGCCGCGCTCCAAGCTGCATCCAATCAGAGCTGCAGCAGTGAGCACATCATCCTGTTCTTCCCCAGTGATTTGCTTATTGAATAAAGGTACATTTTTTTGTTCACATTTATCTGTTTATTAAAATTGCTGTCAATGTTCATTAAAATTAGCCCTCCCCTGAAAAGAAGCCCTCTGGTGTTTTTCTGTCTAAAAAAATAATAAGACAGTGTCTTATTATTGGGCAAACACGGTATATGAGATAGTTTACCCCATTCTGTCTCTTCCCATATCCTCACACTATATTCCTCTCTCACCTCTTAATTTCACCTTTTAAGTATCATCCCTTCCTGTTAAATTGGTCCTGTGCCCTCCATCTATGTATACCTGTAAAACATTCACATATGTATTCATATGCCCATGTACCCTCATATATAGACATGTATATTTCTATTGCCTTCAACTACTGAGAAAAGTTTCATGCACAATTATTGTTTTTCCATGAAGGAATGTTAATACTTCAACTTTGATAAGTTACTTATGATTTCTTTTCCCTGTTTACCTTCTCATGATTCTCTTGCTTCTTGTATCTGAATGTCAAATTTTCTATTCAACTCTGGTTTTTTCACCAAGAATGCTTGAAAGTCCTTTATTCCACTGAATGAACATATTTTCCTCTGAAACATGATACTCAGTTTTGCTGCATAGGTGACTCTTGGTTTTAATCCCAGATCCTCTGCCCTCCAGAATATCATATTTCAAGCCATTTGATCCCTTAGTGTAGAAGCTGCCAGATCCTGGGTTATCCTGATTGTGTTTCCACAATATTAAAATTGTTTCTTCCTGGCTGCTTGTAATATTCTCTCCTTAATCTGGGAATTCTAGAACCTGGCTATAATATTCCTAGGAGTTTTCTTTTGGGGATCTTTCTCAGGAGATGATCGGTGGATTCTTTCAACCTCTATTTTGCCCTCTGGTTCTAAAACATCAGGGCAGTTTTCTTTGAGAACTTCCTGGAGGATGATTTCTAGGTTCTTGCTTTGGTCATGGCTTTCAGGCAGTCCAATAATTTTTAAATTATCTCTCCTGGATCTATTTTCCAGGTCAGTGGTTTTTCCCATGAGGTATTTCACATTGCCTTCTATTCTTTCATTTGTTTGGATCTGTTTAATAGCATCTTGATTTCTCATAAAGTCATTAGCTTGCATTTGCTCTAATCTAATTCTGAAGCAATGATTCTCCTCATTGAGCTGTTGAGATTCTTTTTCCATCTGGCAAATTCAACTTTTTAAGGTATTTTTCTCCTCATTGTCTTTTTGAGCCTCTTTTGCCACTTGTCTGCTTTTTAAGGTGGTATTTTCCTCAGAGAGGCTGTTGACTCTCATTTCATAATTTTCTTGCATTGTTCTCATTTCTCTTCCCAATTTTTTCCTCCACTTCTCTTATCTGCTTCTTAAGATCCTCTATGGCCTGTAACCAGCTCATATTTTCCTTTGAAGCTTTTTGTGCAGGAGTTCTGACTTCACTGTCTTCCTCCTGTTCCATGGTTTGCTTCTTTTTGTCCCCAAAATAGAAGTCTAATGTTGCAATCTTCTGTCTGCTTTATTTCTTTTGCCTGGTCATGTATCCCCTCAGTCCCTTGACCCCTGGGCTTTTTGCCACAGTAGGACTCTGACACCAGACAGGGGAGCTTTCCTCCAAACATGGGGGTTTTCTCAGATGCCAGAGGTATTAGATGGGTGCCCTCTTTGAGGTCTCCAAGGTGATTAGATGGGTGCCCTCTCTTGGGTCTGGCAAGCTGAACACATACCCCAGGACCTCTACCCTAGACTGCAATGCATATCCAAGAAGGTTAAAGCAAGAGCTATTACCCCTCAGACTGGTGCTTGGAACCCCTACACTTTGCAGGCCAGGAGCTGAAGCTGCCACATGGTGCTGGCTGGCTGGGCCAGCATCTCAGCGCCTTCTCGTCCCGGAGGGAAAAGCCAATGCATTCACACTTACTGGGTCCCAAAGTCCAGACTGCACTGACCTCTCACATTTTCCTTCGCATGTTAGTGTTGACAAATCTGGAAATGGCCACAGCTGCTGCTGATTTGGGGTACCTCCGGCCAGCGGCTGGTCAGGCCCACCCTGGGGCTAAAGCCTATGTGTGGGGCTGGGGTTGGCTCCCAGAGTTCTGCACTGGCTGATTCCTGATGGCCTGCCAGGCTGTCCTCAGTGGGAGGTTAGCTTCTCTGTGTCATTTTGTGGGTTCTGCAGCTCCAAAGTTTGTTCAGAGTCCCCCTTTTACATGGATTGGGGAAGGTGGAAGCCGGAGCCCAGCAGAGGTCCTGTTTCTCTTCCACCATCTTGACCCCAACACAACTTCTCTTATTCTCAAGGATATCCCTAAGATTTATTTAGTAAGTTATAAATGGGGTTACTATTCCCCAGAAAGCATGAGAAAATCTATATGAACTGATACAGAGTACAATAAGGAGAATCCAAAAAGTCATACAAAATGGCTACAGCAATATAAATGAAAAGAAAAAATGAGATTGAATTCTACACAACTATAATAACTGATCTTGGTGTCAGAGAAGAGATAAGAAAACATATTTTTCTTCCTTCTTCACAGATGTGGGGGATTTGGTATGAAGAACATTGGTTGATGTGTTGGTTAATTTTGTTGAGCTTATTTTTTCTTCTTGTAACTCTGCTGAAAAGGCAAAGGAACTATTAAGATGTTAAAACAAAAGATAGCAATTAAAAGTAGATGAAAAGAATAACAAAGTCTTGATACCTTTGATAAGAGCAATTTCAGTCTATTGATGATGTGGAAACCAGATTACAGGTGGTTCAGAATTGAGAGGGAGGTTAAGAAGTAGAGAAAATGAGAGAAGGGAAATTTTTTAGGATTTAGGCTAAGGGAGGAAAGATATAGAACAGTAGATTGAGAGGATGGCAGTGTCAAGTGAGGGATTTTTAAAGATAAAGGACACCTGTGTGTATGTGTCCACATCTGTGTGTGTCTGTCTGTCTGTGTGTGTGTCTATGTTTGGAAGCAGCTGGTACTGAGCCACTTTCATCAATGTTGAGGGATTATATCAGCCCCTTTCACATGTGGATAGGAAGTCTGAGATGGAAGACAAGAGGATGAAGGATTATAAATGAGGTGAGAATATGTAGGATGAAAGGAAGGGATTTTGGAAATAGGGGTTAGATGATAAAGTCCTTCCCAATTTGGATATCCTATGAGTCCATAGGTGATGAGGCTTCTGGAGATTGGGGTAAGGTAGGCAGATTAGGATAAGGGGAAAGCATGGATGAAAAATGAGATTTCTGGTGCAAAATGGAGAAGTCCAGGGTACTGGAGGAAAGTGAGAAGTTAAGATAGCTTTATCTCTAGTATAAGCAGCAGCCACACCCCAGGAAACCATCTTTAGCAGATGGGCTAAACCCGTTTGAGGTAAATAGCCTCAAATCTGTCAGTGAGTTAGGGGGATGTTTATATCTAGGGGGATGTCTACATCTAGGGGGTTGTCTACATATAGGGGGATGTGAAAACTCCCCAGTGGAAACAGCTGTGTTCTATCATCCATGAAGGTAACTGAAACAACCTCTAAGTACTTGATCAGACATCCAAGATGCCAAGGTCATCTGCATCCTAGTCTATCACGAGTTATCTTGACTTTTATCCTACCACTGGATTTCAGACTCAGGAAGAGTGAGTGAGGCTGATAACTTTGCACAACTCTACATCACTTAAATCCAATTCACACACAAGTTAAGACATCACCATGGAGATAGTCCCTTTGAAAGTGAAGGACAAACAACAGCATTTCCCCAAGAAATCTCACTTTATTTTATAGACCCATAACAAATGTGGGTCATTCCAAAATACTGCCCTTTTTGGAAATACCCAGGCACCAAATGCAAGTTCTCCCCTTACCTCTCTAGTTATCTACCAAATAGAATATTTCATTGTGCCCTGGAATTATTACTGGGTCCCTTGGGGAAAAATCTTTGTGTGTGATCCTGGATAATCAGGATCTGCCCTTGATCTCTTTAGTATGGCTAGAGTTCAAGGATGGGGAACATGAAACTCCAAGGAGAAAGCCATTCAGACAGTTTGTGAACTTCATTATTTTATTCTTTTTTTCATTCATTCATCATTCCTTACCCTGTTGTTGTTTGGTTATTTTTCAGTTGTGTCTAACTCTTCATGACCCCACTTTGGGATTTCTTTGCAAAGATACTGGAGTATTTGCCATTTCCTTCTCCAACTCATTTTACAGGTGAGGAAACTGAGGAAAACAGGGTTAAGTGACTTTCCCAGGGTCACACAGGTATTAAGTGTCTGAGGCCAGATTTAAACTCGGGAAAAAGAGTTTTCCTGACTTCAAGCATGGCATTATATTGCACCACCTAGCTGCCATCTCCTAGCCCTGGGTCTCCAACAGCATTGGATTGATGATGTTTGCATTCACTGTAGTCTGAAATTTCCACATCTGCTGTACTCACCTTCAACTGTTTGTAAGGGATCTTATTTGGGCACTATTGTCTAACTCAAGGGTGGGGAACCTGCAGCCTCAAGGCCACATATGGTCTAGGTCCTTGGGTGCACCTTTTGATTGAGTCCATGTTTTTCAGAACAAATAATTTTATTAAGTGATTTGTTCTGTGAAGTTTGGATTCAGTCAAAGGGCCACATTTGAGGACTTAGAGGGCCACATGTGGCCTTGAGGCTACAGGCTCCCTATCCCTGCTTTAGCTAAATGACCATGTAGGGGTCATCAAAAGACTCCTGGGCCATCACTTCAGATTTGCAGAAACCCTGTTATCATTGCTGCTTTTAATCCACCTTCTATTTTCTTGGAGCCTAAACTGTAACTCACAGATCATTATGTTAATATAAGCCTTAAAATCATTTAAGTGCACTATCTCCAAAAGGAAAAAAAAAATCTATACTCTTAAATCCATCAGGCTTCAAAAACTGTTGACTTACCATAATTATCCTCTGTACATGAAAGTTAAAATTTGCATATCATCAATGGAAATCCTCTCTAATGGAAAGACTAAGGCAGCTGCAGGCTTTGCCTAAAAGCATTGTTTGTCGACTTTAATACCTATAAATAAGAACTAGTCGTACAAAAGCTTTTTAAGTTTTAGCCTTTTATTTTTCTTTCTCTCTGCCTATCACTTTAATAATCAGATAAGAACGGGATCTTGTGCCTGCTATAGTGATACACACTTACTAATCTCACCACATCAACCAACCCCTGTACCGTTTTTAGTTTCTTCTACTGCACAGAATCCCCAGAAGACCCATCACCAACTACACTACCTCCATCAGAATGTAATCTCCTTGAGACTTGTGTCTTTTTGTGTGTATATCAATGGCCTGAAAGAGTTCGTTACATATATTAAGTACTTATTATACATTAAATCTATTTGAATTGAATAAACTCATAAAGGGCTAAGTGATTAGAAGGGATCTTACAAATGAGAAAGCAGATATTTAACTGATTTTATTGTGGACAAATGTAAGAACATATTAGAGGTTTCCACCACAACCTGTGGGGCAGCCCCACTGAATGGAGAATTGTCTTCTTTAGCACTCAATTTAAGGGCCATGTAAACTATAAAAATAAGTAGTCATGAATTGATTCTCATAAAACAGAAGCTTTCAAATTAGGTAGAGGATTCCATAACTGTAAATCTTCAAGAAATAATAAATAGCAAGAAAAAAGCAGAGGATACTTTCTCCTTCGGGACATGCTATCTTCCTCCACCACTATCTTATGACTCTTTATAATCAAATCATTTAGTTTTAACAGGCTATGATGTAAAAGCAAATTCCCAAAGCTCTTCAGGCTTAGAATTGCATAGATGATCCTCATTGTCATAGATGCAATTTTTACTTCCACTTAGGTACACTTTTGCTTTACTATTGAGCATCTTTATAATTCTTTATAATGAGGTTTGTGTTTGTGTGTGTGAGAGTGAGAGAAAGAGACAGAGAGAGAGGGAGGAGAGAAAGGGGGGGGGGAGAGAGAAAGGATGACGGAATGAGAGAGAGACAGAGAGAGAGAGAGACAGTTTGTTTTTCAGCCAGAGAGACCCATAGAGAGAGAGAGAGAGAGAGAGAGAAAGAGAGAGAGAGAGAAAGAAA
>NW_027185903.1:26705392-26710169 GCF_028583685.1 Petaurus breviceps papuanus
GGAAGGAAAGAGAGAGAGACAGAGAGAGAGAGAGAGAGAGAGAGAGAGAGAGAGAGAGAGAAAGAGAGAGCACTTTACCTTACTTTACCTTGCTAAAGGATCTCATTATTATGGTTATTTATGGTTGAAAAACAAAAGGGAAGATTGACTTCTAGAGAAGCTATCTCCTCTCCAGGTTCAGTATACATTATTCCTCTTCTTATGCCTTTGGTCAAATTAGCTTTTGTATTGTTCCTCATATATAACCCTCCATATCCCATCTCTGTGCCTCCACACTGGAATTCATTCCCTCTACACCACATTGTCTCAGAATCCCTAGTTTCCTACAAAACTCAATGGAAGCACCTCATCTACATAAAGTCTTTCCTGGTTCTTTCAGTTGCTAGTGCCTTCTCCTTCAAATTTAGTATCTATTGTGTAGATAGTAATGTATGTACATGTTGTCTCCACTGAATGTAAACTCCTTAAGAGCAGATATTGTATCTTTTTTCTTTGTATCTGAGAGAAATTAATGTTATACTATTATATTAATAACTAATTATTAATTTGTGATCCACCCTTGTTCTATTTGTGTTAAGACCCAACTCCTGAAAAAGGTCAGTTGATCTCTGAAGGGCATAGCTTAGTGATGAAATTACTTCTAGCCCCCAAAGCACAAGGTCTTTAACTAGGTTGGACAGGAACCCATCCAACTGAGAAACCTCTGTCATTGCTGTTGTTGTGTTATGTTGTTGTTGTTGTTGTCATCATCCTTTGTTCTTGAAGAGGACCAATGACATTGATGAGGGACCGAATCCCAATAGGTTCAGCAAAAATTCTGATCTTATCTAAGACCAGGAAACCTGCAATGGCATCCAGAAAGAATTCAGCTCAGCCTTGCTTGGAGTTAGAGTTGAGAAAGTTTATTTTATGCCTTTACAGTGGGCAATAGTCCTTAGGGGACCTGTGAGTGAGAGGGGTACATGCTTTTACTTTTAAAGGGTAGGGCTGCCATTGTCAGGGCTGACCAGAGGGAAGGGACCTCAGTGCATAGATAGTTTAGATGAGATTTGGGCCAGACCTGAGGAGACCTGAGGCAAGAACAAAGGAGGAGACATGAAGAGATTAAGTAAGAACAAAGGAGACACAAGGTGTTGCCTAGATGGAGTGCAGATAGGGGGAAGGGGCAGAGCCCAAGGTTGGGAAAGGAATTTTACAGATAACAATTTTACAATACAAATCGCAGTTACAATTGAACAGACTGGTTTTACAAGTTGGTTTCACAAATTGACCTAGACCCCAGGTACCCCATCAACATCACAAAGATTTGGATTTAATTGAGATAGAGCTTTGCAAAGTCATCAGTTTCACTCTCTCCTACAGAGTCGAGTCCAATGACAAGACTCTTTCAAGAGGACTGCTGATAGCCCAAATTGAAATCTAATTGCTGTTTAGAGAATAAATAGAATCCAGGTTGGCAAGTTTTACCTGGTAGAGGAGCCTCCTGACCTTGATTGCCTCCATTAGAGTTTAGGGCAACCCAGCTAATGAATGAAAAACCTATCCAGAGTGGTCCAGATGGAAATGGCTTCCCCTGACCAGATGCCTTCAGGATGCTGTCTCATGATCAAGGCATATTCTCAATGGGAAGAGCTGAAGACTTTTAAACCACCTTGTCATTAAATGTCCACTAATCAGGTGGACTTCTCACATCTCGGGGGAGTTCCCTTTCAGAAGGCACACAATGATTTAAAGCATTTCAGAGTCTCCATTGGGGTCTTTGGTTATGGAGAGAAACCATTGACCATTAATTTCTTGATTACAGGCTAGCTTAATTAATAAACTGATTACTAGTTAACCAGAAACTCTGTCTTTCAAGGGTTTTATCCATCACACATCCCTAGTGCCTACCACAGTATCTAGCACAGAATAGGTACTTATTAAATGCTTGCTGTTTGCTGATTGTTTAGATTTTACACCTTTTTCCCACTCCAATGTGCAGGCATTTTCTACCATCTGTGGTGAACAAGCCCAAATTAGTTTTTTTCCAAAGTTCAGAATAAATAGCATACTACTTTTTATTATTTTTTTAATTTAAGGGTTTTTTTTATTTTGAATTTAATCATCAAAAATCATGAACTTGTCAGTAAGCAAAGAACAAACAATAGGAGTATATAGTTTTTCATTTATGTATATTTTAAGTATATCAAATTTAAAGCAATGCTAACAATTATACCTTTTACTTTTTGTTTATGTCCACTTCTGAAGTGTTTTTTTTCTGTGTACATTTAAATGCCTTATTGTTCCCATTTTCTTCCTTTCTTTTGTATCTATATCACTACTCACTTTCACAACTCCTCTTCCTTCAAAGAGAATCCCTCCTTTGTAACAAAGAGATATGACCAAGTAAAACAATCCTGTACACTGGGCATGTCTAAAGTCGGCAATTCTAATCCACCCCCTTTCTGTCAAGAGGTAGGTAGCATGCTTTATCATCAGTCTTTTGCAGACATGATTAATGACTGAATTAATTAGTGGTTTATAGCCTTTCAAAGTTTTTTTTTCCTTTGTATTATTGTGATTATAGTATAAATCGTTCTTCTGGTTCCTCTCACTTCACTATGCACAAGTTGATATAAGTTGTCAAGTTTCTCTGATTTTTGCCATATTCATCATTTCTCATACTGCAATAATCATCCATTATTTTTGTATAACATTTTGTTCATCCATTCTCCACTGATGAGAATCATTTGTTTTCAGTTATAATCATAAGAAAGTTGTGCTATATATGTTTCTGTACATATGGGTCATTTCTTTCTGCATTTGACTGTGGGGGAAAGTAGTCATCTTGTCTTTTTCTCTGATTTTATAGAATGAAACAGAGAGCCAGAGAGGTTTCATGAAATGCCCATTATTATAATAGACAGTAAGAGGCAGAGGAAAGATTCAACACCGGACCCTCTGATGACAAGTCCAGCACATTTTGCATTGTTCCATGTTATCTTGCTAATCATTTGCCTTGTTGTGTGGTTTCCTTTGTTTTGAAAAGGACAATGACATCAGGAAGATTATACCATGATTTACAAGTGAATTGGATTTAAGTGAGGGAGGGCTGTGCAAAGTCACCAGCCTCTCACTTTCTTGTCTGGAGCCATCTGGGTCCAGTGGTCAGATATAGGTCCAAATAACTGGAGAAGGTGCAGGGCCTGGAGGGAGGGTCTGATTTAGTTATGGGGATAGAATCAAGATTAAAAGAAGTTGACAAGGAATTAGAAACCATGACTTTAAAAAAAGGAGAAATAATGACTAGACTAGGGATGGGGAACCTGTGGCCTCGAGGTCACATGTGGCCCTCTAGGTGTTCAAGTGTGGCCCTTTGAATCCAAACTTGTTCTATAAAGTTTGAATTTAGTCAAAGGGCTGCACTTAAGGACCTCGAGGGCCACATGTGGCTTCAAGGTCTAAGATTCCCCACCTCTAGACTAGATCATTGATCTAGTCAGACCTCCCTTAAGAGGTTACAGAGTCATGAGATTGATTTGTTTTGCCTGCTTTTTATTTTACCTTTAAGTGGGGAAGGATGTTTACTGGCAGAGAGTAAAGACAAAATATGGACGAAAAAGTTGGAGTCACATAAGATAAAAAGTGATGGATCAACAAGCATTTATTAAGCTCTTGCTTAATTAAAAAGTCATAAGAAATCAGTGTACATACCAACATCATTTGCTGAATATAGAGCAATAGAGAAATTGTATGAAGAACTTAATAAGACTTTCCAAATGCAGTCAACATATTTCTAATACTTGGTAACTTTAATGCAAAGATGAGGAAAGGTGAGGATGAGAAAATGCATATATGGGAAAGTATGATTCAGGAGAAAGAAATGAGAGAGCAAAATGCTTGTTATAGATTATTCAGAAACTTCACTACTCTTTATCACATTTTCTCATTTAAAAAAGATTGGTTAGGTACTAGAAATGGTAAATATCAAATAACAACACAATCAACCAAATTCTGATACTTTGAAAAAAAGACATTGTGGATGTGGGCATTATCCCTGTCACTGACTATGCACAGTCAGACCAGTCTCATTAGAGCTATGACCAGAATTTATAACAAGAAGAAATAATAGTAATGAGCCAAATATATGACAATTAAAATATTTGACTCTGAATTATTTAAACAAGCTATTTTGAAAGTTTTTAAAATGGAAAAGAACAGAAATCACAATGACAACAACTACAATAATTTCATCCAGAAATTAAACCAATGCAAATTAATTGCCATCAAAAGGCTAAAAGAGTCCAGAAAGTTCAATAATCAGAAAGCATTTGACTTACTTGTCAAATGGAGAAAGATGACTTTCAAAGGCAAAACCAGGGTGGGATATAAGCTCATTTGAAAAATCATACAAAGAAGGATGATAAATGATTATGAAGAGTGTTATCTCATAAAACAGAGAGGATGAATAGAGGTTAAAAGCAATCTAAAGAAAGCATGTTAAGACATCCAAAAAAAAAAGCAAAGTTATCCCAAAGTAGTCAAGGATGAAAATGGAAAGGGAATTACAATGGATAAAAATTCTAAAGATTCACAAAAAATATTTCAACAAATTGTTTTCTCCATCAAGGAGAGTAGACCCACCACAGCTGGACCCTAACAGAATTCTTTAGAAACCCGTAACACAATTACAGAGGAACTCTAAATAACATCAAAGAGAACAAAAATGGGGGAAAGTAGCCAGATTATATCACACACACACACACACACACACACACACACACACACACACACACAC